>NW_024543151.1:0-87901 GCF_018167655.1 Microtus oregoni
TGCTCGGGGTCCTGGGTGCTCCGTGCTCAGGGTGCTGGGTGCTCAGTGCTCTGGGTGCTTAGTGCTCAGTACTCAGGGTGCACGGTTCTCAGTATTCAGGGTGCTGGGTGCTCATTCTCGGGGTGCTGGGTGCTCAGTGCTCAGGGTGCTGGGTGCTCAGTACTCAGGGTGCTGGGGGGCTCAGTACTCAGGGTGCTGGGTGCTCAGTACTCAGGGTGATCTGTTCTCAGTACTCAGGTTGCTGGGTGCTCAGTGCTCGGGGTGATGGGTGCTCAGTACTCGGGGTGCTCAGTGCTCAGTACTCAGGGTGCTGGGTGCTCAGTACTCAGGGTGCTGGGTGCTCAGTGCTCGGGGTGCTTGGTGCTCTGTACTCGGGGTGCTGGGTACTCAGTACTCGGGGTGCTGGGTGCTCAGTGCTCAAGGTGCTGGGTGCTCAGTGCTCGGGGTGCTGGGTGCTAAGTGCTGAGGGTGGTGCTGGGTGCTCAGTACTCAGGGTGCTGGGTGCTCAGTGCTCAGGGTGCTGGGTGCTCAGTACTTAGGTTGCTGGGTGCTCAGTACTCAGGGTGCTCGGTGCTCAGTACTCAGGGTGCTGGGTGCTCAGTGCTCAGGGTGCTGGGTACTCAGTACTCAGGGTGCTGGGTACTCAGTACTCAGGGTGCTGTTTGCTCAGTGCTCAGGGTGCTTGGTGCTCAGTGCTCAGGGTGCTGGGTGCTCAGTACTCAGGGTGCTGGGTGCTCAGTGCTCAGGGTGATCGGTGCTCCGTACTCAGGGTGCTCAGTACTCAGGGTGCTGGCTGCTCAGTGCTCGCTGTGCTGGGTGCTCAGTACTCGGGGAGCTGGGTGCTCAGTGCTCAGGGTGCTGGGTGCTCAGTGCTCGGCGTGCTCGGTGCTCAGTACTCAGGGTGCTGAGTGCTCAGTACTCAGGTTGCTGGGTGCTCAGTTCTCATGGTGCTGGGTGCTCAGTACTCAGGGGGCTGGGTGCTCAGTGCTAAGGGTGCTGGATGCTCAGTGCTCAGGGTGCTGGGTGCTCAGTGCTCGGGGTGCTAGGTGCTCAGTGCTCGGGGTGCTGGGTGCTCAGTGCTCAGTGCTCAGTTTGTTGGGTGCTCAGTGCTCAGTGCTCAGGGTGCTGGGTGCTCAGTACTCAGGGTCCTGGGTGCTCAGTACTCAGGGTGCTGGGTGCTCAGTGCTCAGGGTGCTGGGTGCTCAGGACTCTGGGTGTTGGGTGCTCAGTACTCAGGGTGCTGGGTGCTCAGTGCTCGGGGGTGCTGGGTGCTCAGTGCTCGGGGTGCTGGGTGCTCAGTACTCAGGGTGCTGGGTGCTCAGTATTCAGGGTGCTGGGTGCTCAGTGCTCGGGGTGCTCGGTGCTCAGTACTCAAGGTGCTGGGTGCTCAGTGCTCAGGGTGCTGGGCGCTCAGTCCTCGGGGTGCTCCGTGCTCAGTGCTCAGAGTGCTGGGTGCTCAGTACTCAGGGTGCTCGGTGCTCAGTACTCAGGGTTCTCAGTGCTCAGGGTGCTGGGTGCTCAGTACTCAGGGTGCTCAGTGCTCAGTACTCGGGGTGCGGGTGCTCAGTACTCAGGGTGCTCAGTGCTCAGTACTCAGGGTGCTGGGTGCTCAGTGCTCAGTGTGCTCAGTGCTCAGTGCTCGGGGTGCTGGATGCTCAGTGCTCGGGGCGCTGGGTGCTCAGTGCTCGAGGTGCTGGTTTGCTCAGTACTCAGGGTGCTGTGTGCTCAGTGCTCAGTACTCAGCGTGCTGGGTGCTCACTGCTCAGAGTGTTGGGTGCTCAGTGCTCAGGGTGCTCTGTGCTCAGTACTCAGGGTGCTGGGTGCTCAGTGCTCGGGGTGCTGCGTGCTCAGTGCTCAGGGTGCTGGGTGCTCTGTGCTCAGGGTGCTGGGTGCTCAGTACTCAGGGTGCTGGGTGCTCAGTGCTCGGGGTGCTCGGTGCTCAGTACTCAAGGTGCTGGGTGCTCAGTGCTCAGGGTGCCGGGTGCTCAGTCCTCGGGGTGCTCCGTGCTCAGTGATCAGGGTGCTGGGTGCTCAGTACTCAGGGTGCTCGGTGCTCAGTACTCAGGGTTCTCAGTGCTCATTACTCAGGGTGCTGGGTGCTCAGTGCTCAGGGTGCTGGGTGCTCAGTACTCAGGGTGCTCAGTGCTCAGTACTCGGAGTGCTTGGTGCTCAGTACTCAGGGTTGCTCAGTGCTCAGTGCTCGGGGTGCTGGGTGCTCAGTGCTCGGGGCGCTGGGTGCTCAGTGATCGGGGTGCTGGGTGCTCAGTACTCAGGGTGCTCAGTGCTCCGGGGAGCTCGGTGCTCAGTACTCAGGTTGCTGGGTGCTCAGTACTCAGTGCTCGGGGTCCTGGGTGCTCCGTGCTCGGGGTGCTGGGCGCTCAGTGTTCTGGGTGTTTAGTGCTCAGTACTCAGGGTGCTGGGTGCTCAGTACTCAGGGTGCTGCGTGCTCATTCTCGGGGTGCTGGGTGCTCAGTGCTCAGTGCTCAGTTTGTTGGGTGCTCAGTGCTCAGTGCTCAGGGTGCTGGGTGCTCAGTACTCAGGGTCCTGGGTGCTCAGTACTCAGGGTGCTGCGTGCTCAGTGCTCAGGGTGCTGGGTGCTCAGGACTCTGGGTGTTGGGTGCTCAGTACTCAGGGTGCTGGGTGCTCAGTGCTCGGGGTGCTGGGTGCTCAGTGCTCGGGGTGCTGGGTGCTCAGTACTCAGGGTGCTGGGTGCTCAGTATTCAGGGTGCTGGGTGCTCAGTGCTCGGGGTGCTCGGTGCTCAGTACTCAAGGTGCTGGGTGCTCAGTGCTCAGGGTGCTGGGCGCTCAGTCCCTCGGTGTGCTCCGTGCTCAGTGCTCAGAGTGCTGGGTGCTCAGTACTCAGGGTGCTCGGTGCTCAGTACTCAGGGTTCTCAGTGCTCAGGGTGCTGGGTGCTCAGTACTCAGGGTGCTCAGTGCTCAGTACTCGGGGTGCTGGTTGCTCAGTACTCAGGGTGCTCAGTGCTCAGTACTCAGTGTGCTGGGTGCTCAGTGCTCAGTGTGCTCAGTGCTCAGTGCTCGGGGTGCTGGATGCTCAGTGCTCGGGGCGCTGGGTGCTCAGTGCTCGAGGTGCTGGTTGCTCAGTACTCAGGGTGCTGTGTGCTCAGTGCTCAGTACTCAGCGTGCTGGGTGCTCACTGCTCAGAGTGTTGGGTGCTCAGTGCTCAGGGTGCTCTGTGCTCAGTACTCAGGGTGCTGGGTGCTCAGTGCTCGGGGTGCTGCGTGCTCAGTGCTCATGGTGCTGGGTGCTCTGTGCTCAGGGTGCTGGGTGCTCAGTACTCAGGGTGCTGGGTGCTCAGTGCTCGGGGTGCTCGGTGCTCAGTACTCAAGGTGCTGGGTGCTCAGTGCTCAGGGTGCCGGGTGCTCAGTCCTCGGGGTGCTCCGTGCTCAGTGATCAGGGTGCTGGGTGCTCAGTACTCAGGGTGCTCGGTGCTCAGTACTCAGGGTTCTCAGTGCTCATTACTCAGGGTGCTGGGTGCTCAGTGCTCAGGGTGCTGGGTGCTCAGTACTCAGGGTGCTCAGTGCTCAGTACTCGGAGTGCTTGGTGCTCAGTACTCAGGGTTGCTCAGTGCTCAGTGCTTGGGGTGCTGGGTGCTCAGTGCTCGGGGCGCTGGGTGCTCAGTGATCGGGGTGCTGGGTGCTCAGTACTCAGGGTGCTCAGTGCTCGGGGAGCTCGGTGCTCAGAACTCAGGTTGCTGGGTGCTCAGTACTCAGTGCTCGGGGTCCTGGGTGCTCCGTGCTCGGGGTGCTGGTCGCTCAGTGTTCTGGGTGTTTAGTGCTCAGTACTCAGGGTGCTGGGTGCTCAGTACTCAGGGTGCTGCGTGCTCATTCTCGGGGTGCTGGGTGCTCAGTGCTCGGGGTGCTGGGTGCTCAGTACTCAGGGTACTGGGGGCTCAGTACTCACGGTTCTGGGTGCTCAGTACTCAGGGTGCTCGGTTCTCAGTACTGAGGGTGCTGGGTGCTCATTCTCGGGGTGCTGGGTGCTCAGTGCTCGGGGTGCTGGGTGCTCAGTACTCAGGGTGCTGGTGGCTCAGTACTCAGGGTGCTGGGTGCTCAGTACTCAGGGTGATCTGTTCTCAGTACTCAGGTTGCAGGGTGCTCAGTGCTCGGGGTGCTGGGTGCTCAGTACTCGGGGTGCTCAGTGCTCAGTGCTCAGGGTGCTGGGTGCTCAGTACTCAGGGTGCTGGGTTTTCAGTGCTCGGGGTGCTCGGTGCTCAGTACTCGGGGTGCTGGGTGCTCAGTACTCGGGGTGCTGGGTGCTCAGTGCTCAGGGTGCTGGGTGCTCAGTGCTCGGGGTGCTGGGTGCTCAGTGCTGAGGGTGGTGCTGGGTGCTCAGTACTCAGGGTGCTGGGTGCTCAGTGCTCAGGGTGCTGGGTGCTCAGTGCTCAGGGTGTTCGGTGCTCAGTACTCAGGGTGCTCAGTGCTCAGGGTGGTGCTGGGTGCTCAGTACTCGGGGTGCTGGGTGCTCTGTACTCAGGGTGCTGGGTGCTCAGTGCTCGGGGTCCTGGGTGCTCAGTCTCAGGGTGCTGGATGCTCAGTGCTCAGGGTGCTGGGTGCGCAGTCCTCAGGGTGCTCAGTGCTCAGAGTGCTGGGTGCTCAGTGCTCGGGGTGCTCGGTGCTCAGTACTCAGGGTGCTGAGTGCTCAGTACTCAGGATGCTGGGTGCTCAGTACTCATGGTGCTGGGTGCTCAGTACTCAGGGGGCTGGCTGCTCAGTGCTCAGGGTGCTGGGTGCTCAGTGCTCAGAGTTCTGGGTGCTCAGTGCTCGGGGTGCTGGGTGCTCAGTGCTCGGGGTGATGGGTGCTCAGTGCTCAGTGCTCAGGTTGTTGGGTTCTCAGTGCTCAGTGCTCAGGGTGCTGGGTGCTCAGTCCTCAGGGTGCTGGGTGCTCAGTACTCAGCGTGCTGGGTGCTGAGTGCTCAGGGTACTGGGTGCTCAGTACTCTGGGTGTTGGGTGCTCAGTACTCAGGGTGCTGGGTGCTCAGTGCTCGGGGTGCTGGGTGCTCAGTGCTCGGGGTGCTGTGTGCTCAGTGCTCAGGGTGCTGGGTGCTCAGTACTCAAGGTGCTGGGTGCTCAGTGCTCAGGGTGCTGGGTGCTCAGTCCTCGGGGTGCTCCGTGCTCAGTGCTCAGGGTGCTGGGTGCTCAGTACTCAGGGTGCTCGGTGCTCAGTACTCAGGGTTCTCAGTGCTCAGTGCTCAGGGTGCTGGGTGCTCAGTTCTCAGGGTGCTCAGTGCTCAGTACTCGGGGTGCTGTGTGCTCAGTACTCAGGGAGCTGGGTGCTTAGTACTCAGGGTGCTCAGTGCTCAGTACACAGGGTGCTGGGTCCTCAGTGCTCGGGGTGGTGGGTGCTCAGTGCTCAGTACTCAGGGTGCTGGGTGCTCAGTGCTCGGGGTGCTGAGTGCTCAGTACTCAGCGTGCTGGGTGCTCAGTACTCAGGGTGCTGGGTGCTCAGTGCTCAGGGTGCTGGGTGCTCAGTGCTCAGGGTGCTGGGTGCTCAGTGATCGGGGTGCTGGGTGCTCAGTACTCAGGGTGCTCAGTGCTCAGTACTCAGTGCTCGGGGTCCTGGGTGCTCCGTGCTCGGGGTGCTGGGTGCTCAGTGCTCTGGGTGCTTAGTGCTCAGTACTCAGGGTGCTGGGTGCTCAGTACTCAGGGTGCTGGGTGCTCATTCTCGGGGTGCTGGGTGCTCAGTGCTCGGGGTGCTGGGTGCTCAGTACTCAGGGTGCTGGGGGCTCAGTACTCAGGGTTCTGGGTGCTCAGTTCTCAGGGTGCTCGGTTCTCAGTACTCAGGGTGTTGGGTGCTCATTCTCGGGGTGCTGAGTGCTCAGTGCTCGGGGTGCTGGGTGCTCAGTACTCAGGGTGCTGGGGGCTCAGTACTCAGGGTGCTGGGTGCTCATTACTCAGGGTGATCTGTTCTCAGTACTCAGGTTGCTGGGTGCTCAGTGCTCGGGGTGCTGGGTGCTCAGTACTCGGGGTGCTCAGTGCTCAGTACTCAGGGTGCTGGGTGCTCAGTACTCAGGGTGCTGGGTGTTCAGTGCTCGGGGTGCTCGGTGCTCAGTACTCGGGGTGCTGGGTGCGCAGTACTCGGGGTGCTGGGTGCTCAGTGCTCTGGGTGCTGGGTGCTCAGTGCTCGGGGTGCTGGGTGCTCAGTGCTGAGGGTGGTGCTTGGTGCTCAGTACTCAGGTTGCTGGGTGCTCAGTGCTCAGGGTGCTGGGTGCTCAGTACTAAGGGTCCTGGGTGCTCAGTACTCAGGGTGCTCGGTGCTCAGTACTCAGGGTGCTGAGTGCTCAGTGCTCAGGGTGCTGGGTACTCAGTACTCAGGGTGCTGGGTGCTCAGTACTCACTGTGCTGGGTGCTCAGTGCTCAGGGTGCTGGGTGCTCAGTGCTCAGGGTGCTGGGTGCTCAGTACTCAGTGTGCTGGGTGCTCAGTGCTCAGGGTGATCGGTGCTCAGTACTCAGGATGCTCAGTACTCAGGGTGCTGGGTGCTCAGTGCTCGGGGTGCTGGGTGCTCAGTACTCGGGGTGCTGGATGCTCTGTACTCAGGGTGCTGGGTGCTCAGTGCTCGGGGTCCTGGGTGCTCAGTGCTCAGGGTGATCGGTGCTCAGTACTCAGGGTGCTGGGTGCTCAGTGCTCAGGGTGCTGGGTGCTCTGTCCTCAGGGTGCTCAGTGCTCAGGGTGCTGGGTGCTCAGTGCTCGGGGTGCTCGGTGCTCAGTACTCAGGGTGCTGAGAGCTCAGTACTCAGGGTGCTGGGTGCTCAGTACTCATGGTGCTGGGTGCTCAGTACTCAGGGGGCTGGGTGCTCAGTGCTCAGCGTGCTGGGTGCTCAGTGCTCAGGGTGCTAGGTGCTCAGTGCTCGGGGTGCTGGGTGCTCAGTGCTCGGGGTGCTGTGTGCTCAGTGCTCAGGGTGCTGGGTGCTCAGTACTCAAGGTGCTGGGTGCTCAGTGCTCAGGGTGCTGGGTGCTCAGTCCTCGGGGTGCTCCGTGCTCAGTGCTCAGGGTGCTGGGTGCTCAGTACTCAGGGTGCTCGGTGCTCAGTACTCAGGGTTCTCAGTGCTCAGTGCTCAGGGTGCTGGGTGCTCAGTTCTCAGGGTGCTCAGTGCTCAGTACTCGGGGTGCTGGGTGCTCAGTACTCAGAGAGCTGGGTGCTTAGTACTCAGGGTGCTCAGTGCTCAGTACACAGGGTGCTGGGTCCTCAGTGCTCGGGGTGGTGGGTGCTCAGTGCTCAGTACTCAGGGTGCTGGGTGCTCAGTGCTCGGGGTGCTGAGTGCTCAGTACTCAGCGTGCTGGGTGCTCAGTACTCAGGGTGCTGGGTGCTCAGTGCTCAGGGTGCTGGGTGCTCAGTGCTCAGGGTGCTGGGTGCTCAGTGATCGGGGTGCTGGGTGCTCAGTACTCAGGGTGCTCTGTGCTCAGTACTCAGTGCTCGGGGTCCTGGGTGCTCCGTGCTCGGGGTGCTGGGTGCTCAGTGCTCTGGGTGCTTAGTGCTCAGTACTCAGGGTGCTGGGTGCTCAGTACTCAGGGTGCTGGGTGCTCATTCTCGGGGTGCTGGGTGCTCAGTGCTCGGGGTGCTGGGTGCTCAGTACTCAGGGTGCTGGGGGCTCAGTACTCAGGGTTCTGGGTGCTCAGTACTCAGGGTGCTCGGTTCTCAGTACTCAGGGTGTTGGGTGCTCATTCTCGGGGTGCTGAGTGCTCAGTGCTCGGGGTGCTGGGTGCTCAGTACTCAGGGTGCTGGGGGCTCAGTACTCAGGGTGCTGGGGGCTCAGTACTCAGGGTGCTGGGTGCTCATTACTCAGGGTGATCTGTTCTCAGTACTCAGGTTGCTGGGTGCTCAGTGCTCAGGGTGCTGGGTGCTCAGTACTCGGGGTGCTCAGTGCTCAGTACTCAGGGTGCTGGGTGCTCAGTACTCAGGGTGCTGGTTGTTCAGTGCTCGGGGTGCTCGGTGCTCAGTACTCGGGGTGCTGGGTGCGCAGTACTCGGGGTGCTGGGTGCTCAGTGCTCTGGGTGCTGGGTGCTCAGTGCTCGGGGTGCTGGGTGCTCAGTGCTGAGGGTGCTGCTGGGTGCTCAGTTCTCAGGGTGCTGGGTGCTCAGTGCTCAGGGTGCTGGGTGCTCAGTACTAAGGGTCCTGGGTGCTCAGTACTCAGGGTGCTCGGTGCTCAGTACTCAGGGTGCTGAGTGCTCAGTGCTCAGGGTGCTGGGTACTCAGTACTCAGGGTGCTGGGTGCTCAGTACTCACTGTGCTGGGTGCTCAGTGCTCAGGGTGCTGGGTGCTCAGTGCTCAGGGTGCTGGGTGCTCAGTACTCAGGGTGCTGGGTGCTCAGTGCTCAGGGTGATCGGTGCTCAGTACTCAGGATGCTCAGTACTCAGGGTGCTGGGTGCTCAGTGCTCGGGGTGCTGGGTGCTCAGTACTCGGGGTGCTGGATGCTCTGTACTCAGGGTGCTGGGTGCTCAGTGCTCGGGGTCCTGGGTGCTCAGTGCTCAGGGTGATCGGTGCTCAGTACTCAGGGTGCTGGGTGCTCAGTGCTCAGGGTGCTGGGTGCTCTGTCCTCAGGGTGCTCAGTGCTCAGGGTGCTGGGTGCTCAGTGCTCGGGGTGCTCGGTGCTCAGTACTCAGGGTGCTGAGTGCTCAGTACTCAGGGTGCTGGGTGCTCAGTACTCATGGTGCTGGGTGCTCAGTACTCAGGGGGCTGGGTGCTCAGTGCTCAGGGTGCTGGGTGCTCAGTGCTCGGGGTGCTCGGTGCTCAGTACGTTGGGTGCTCACTACTCAGGGTGCTGGGTGCTCAGTGCTCGGGGTGCTGGGTGCTCAGGACTCTGGGTGTTGGGTGCTCAGTACTCAGGGTGCTGGGTGCTCAGTACTCTGGGTGCTGGGTGCTCAGGACTCTGGGTGTTGGGTGCTCAGTACTCAGGGTGCTGGGTGCTCAGTGCTCGGGGTGCTGGGTGCTCAGTGCTCAGGGTGCTGTGTGCTCAGTATTCAGGGTGCTGGGTGCTCAGTGCTCGGGGTGCTCGGTGCTCACTACTCAAGGTGCTGGGTGCTCAGTGCTCAGGGTGCTGTGTGCTCAGTATTCAGGGTGCTGGGTGCTCAGTGCTCGGGGTGCTCGGTGCTCAGTACTCAAGGTGCTGGGTGCTCAGTGCTCAGGGTGCTGGGTGCTCAGTACTCAGGGTGCTCGGTGCTCAGTACTCAGGGTTCTCAGTGCTCAGGGTGCTGGGTGCTCAGTACTCAGGGTGCTCAGTGCTCAGTACTCCGGGTGCTGGGTGCTCAGTACTCAGGGTGTTCAGTGCTCAGTACTCAGGGTGCTGGGTGCTCAGTGCTCAGTGTGCTCAGTGCTCAGTGCTCGGGGTGCTGGGTGCTCAGTGCTCGGGGCGCTGGGTGCTCAGTGCTCGAGGTGCTGGTTGCTCAGTACTCAGGGTTCTGTGTGCTCAGTGCTCAGTACTCAGCGTGCTGGGTGCTCAGTGCTCAGAGTGTTGGGTGCTCAGTGCTCAGGGTGCTCTGTGCTCAGTACTCAGGGTGCTGGGTGCTCAGTGCTCGGGGTGCTGCGTGCTCAGTGCTCAGGGTGCTGGGTGCTCTGTGCTCAGGGTGCTGGGTGCTCAGTACTCAGGGTGCTGGGTGCTCAGTGCTCGGGGTGCTCGGTGCTCAGTACTCAAGGTGCTGGGTGCTCAGTGCTCAGGGTGCCGGGTGCTCAGTCCTCAGGGTGCTCCGTGCTCAGTGATCAGGGTGCAGGGTGCTCAGTACTCAGGGTGCTCGGTGCTCAGTACTCAGGGTTCTCAGTGCTCATTACTCAGGGTGCTGGGTGCTCAGTGCTCAGGGTGCTGGGTGCTCAGTACTCAGGGTGCTCTGTGCTCAGTACTCGGAGTGCTTGGTGCTCAGTACTCAGGGTGCTCAGTGCTCAGTACTCGGGGTGCTCTTTGCTCAGTGCTCAGGGTGCTCAGTGCTCAGTGCTCGGAGTGCTGGGTGCTCAGTGCTCGGGGCGCTGGGTGCTCAGTGATCGGGGTGCTGGGTGCTCATTCTCGGGGTGCTGGGTGCTCAGTGCTCGGGGTGCTGGGTGCTCAGTACTCAGGGTGCTGGGGGCTCAGTACTCAGGGTGCTGGGTGCTCAGTACTCAGGGTGCTGGGTGCTCAGTACTCAGGGTGCTGGGTGTTCAGTACTCATGGTGCTGGGTGCTCAGTACTCAGGGGGCTGGGTGCTCAGTGCTCAGGGTGCTGGGTGCTCAGTGCTCAGGGTGCTAGGTGCTCAGTGCTCGGGGTGCTGGGTGCTCAGTGCTCGGGGTGCTGTGTGCTCAGTGCTCAGGGTGCTGGGTGCTCAGTACTCAAGGTGCTGGGTGCTCAGTGCTCAGGGTGCTGGGTGCTCAGTCCTCGGGGTGCTCCGTGCTCAGTGCTCAGGGTGCTGGGTGCTCAGTACTCAGGGTGCTCGGTGCTCAGTACTCAGGGTTCTCAGTGCTCAGTGCTCAGGGTGCTGGGTGCTCAGTTCTCAGGGTGCTCAGTGCTCAGTACTCGGGGTGCTGGGTGCTCAGTACTCAGAGAGCTGGGTGCTTAGTACTCAGGGTGCTCAGTGCTCAGTACACAGGGTGCTGGGTCCTCAGTGCTCGGGGTGGTGGGTGCTCAGTGCTCAGTACTCAGGGTGCTGGGTGCTCAGTGCTCGGGGTGCTGGGTGCTCAGTACTCAGGGTGCTGGGGGCTCAGTACTCAGGGTGCTGGGGGCTCAGTACTCAGGGTGCGGGGTGCTCATTACTCAGGGTGATCTGTTCTCAGTACTCAGGTTGCTGGGTGCTCAGTGCTCAGGGTGCTGGGTGCTCAGTACTCGGGGTGCTCAGTGCTCAGTACTCAGGGTGCTGGGTGCTCAGTACTCAGGGTGCTGGGTGTTCAGTGCTCGGGGTGCTCGGTGCTCAGTACTCGGGGTGCTGGGTGCGCAGTACTCGGGGTGCTGGGTGCTCAGTGCTCTGGGTGCTGGGTGCTCAGTGCTCGGGGTGCTGGGTGCTCAGTGCTGAGGGTGCTGCTGGGTGCTCAGTACTCAGGGTGCTGGGTGCTCAGTGCTCAGGGTGCTGGGTGCTCAGTACTAAGGGTCCTGGGTGCTCAGTACTCAGGGTGCTCGGTGCTCAGTACTCAGGGTGCTGAGTGCTCAGTGCTCAGGGTGCTGGGTACTCAGTACTCAGGGTGCTGGGTGCTCAGTACTCACTGTGCTGGGTGCTCAGTGCTCAGGGTGCTGGGTGCTCAGTGCTCAGGGTGCTGGGTGCTCAGTACTCAGGGTGCTGGGTGCTCAGTGCTCAGGGTGATCGGTGCTCAGTACTCAGGATGCTCAGTACTCAGGGTGCTGGGTGCTCAGTGCTCGGGGTGCTGGGTGCTCAGTACTCGGGGTGCTGGATGCTCTGTACTCAGGGTGCTGGGTGCTCAGTGCTCGGGGTCCTGGGTGCTCAGTGCTCAGGGTGATCGGTGCTCAGTACTCAGGGTGCTGGGTGCTCAGTGCTCAGGGTGCTGGGTGCTCTGTCCTCAGGGTGCTCAGTGCTCAGGGTGCTGGGTGCTCAGTGCTCGGGGTGCTCGGTGCTCAGTACTCAGGGTGCTGAGTGCTCAGTACTCAGGGTGCTGGGTGCTCAGTACTCATGGTGCTGGGTGCTCAGTACTCAGGGGGCTGGGTGCTCAGTGCTCAGGGTGCTGGGTGCTCAGTGCTCGGGGTGCTCGGTGCTCAGTACGTTGGGTGCTCACTACTCAGGGTGCTGGGTGCTCAGTGCTCGGGGTGCTGGGTGCTCAGTGCTCAGGGTGCTGTGTGCTCAGTATTCAGGGTGCTGGGTGCTCAGTGCTCGGGGTGCTCGGTGCTCAGTACTCAAGGTGCTGGGTGCTCAGTGCTCAGGGTGCTGTGTGCTCAGTATTCAGGGTGCTGGGTGCTCAGTGCTCGGGGTGCTCGGTGCTCAGTACTCAAGGTGCTGGGTGCTCAGTGCTCAGGGTGCTGGGTGCTCAGTACTCAGGGTGCTCGGTGCTCAGTACTCAGGGTTCTCAGTGCTCAGGGTGCTGGGTGCTCAGTACTCAGGGTGCTCAGTGCTCAGTACTCGGGGTGCTGGGTGCTCAGTACTCAGGGTGTTCAGTGCTCAGTACTCAGGGTGCTGGGTGCTCAGTGCTCAGTGTGCTCAGTGCTCAGTGCTCGGGGTGCTGGGTGCTCAGTGCTCGGGGCGCTGGGTGCTCAGTGCTCGAGGTGCTGGTTGCTCAGTACTCAGGGTTCTGTGTGCTCAGTGCTCAGTACTCAGCGTGCTGGGTGCTCAGTGCTCAGAGTGTTGGGTGCTCAGTGCTCAGGGTGCTCTGTGCTCAGTACTCAGGGTGCTGGGTGCTCAGTGCTCGGGGTGCTGCGTGCTCAGTGCTCAGGGTGCTGGGTGCTCTGTGCTCAGGGTGCTGGGTGCTCAGTACTCAGGGTGCTGGGTGCTCAGTGCTCGGGGTGCTCGGTGCTCAGTACTCAAGGTGCTGGGTGCTCAGTGCTCAGGGTGCCGGGTGCTCAGTCCTCAGGGTGCTCCGTGCTCAGTGATCAGGGTGCAGGGTGCTCAGTACTCAGGGTGCTCGGTGCTCAGTACTCAGGGTTCTCAGTGCTCATTACTCAGGGTGCTGGGTGCTCAGTGCTCAGGGTGCTGGGTGCTCAGTACTCAGGGTGCTCTGTGCTCAGTACTCGGAGTGCTTGGTGCTCAGTACTCAGGGTGCTCAGTGCTCAGTACTCGGGGTGCTCTTTGCTCAGTGCTCAGGGTGCTCAGTGCTCAGTGCTCGGAGTGCTGGGTGCTCAGTGCTCGGGGCGCTGGGTGCTCAGTGATCGGGGTGCTGGGTGCTCATTCTCGGGGTGCTGGGTGCTCAGTGCTCGGGGTGCTGGGTGCTCAGTACTCAGGGTGCTGGGGGCTCAGTACTCAGGGTGCTGGGTGCTCAGTACTCAGGGTGCTGGGTGCTCAGTACTCAGGGTGCTGGGTGCTCAGTACTCTGGGTGTTGGGTGCTCAGTACACAGGGTGCTGGGTGCTCCGTGCTCGGGGTGCTGGGTGCTCATTGCTCAGGGTGCTGGGTGCTGAGTGCTCAGGGTGCTGGGTGCTCAGTACTCAGGGTGCTGGGTGCTCAGTACTCAGGGTGCTGGGTGCTCAGTGATCGGGGTGCTGGGTGCTCAGTACTCAGGGTGCTCAGTGCTCGGGGAGCTCTGTGCTCAGTACTCAGGGTGCTGGGTGCTCAGTACTCAGTGCTTGGGGTCCTGGGTGCTCCGTGCTCGGGGTGCTGGGTGCTCAGTGCTCTGGGTGCTTAGTGCTCAGTACTCAGGGTGCTGGGTGCTCAGTACTCAGGGTGCTGGGTGCTCATTCTCGGGGTGCTGGGTGCTCAGTGCTCGGGGTGCTTGGTGCTCAGTACTCAGGGTGCTGGGGGCTCAGTACTCAGGGTGCTGGGTGCTCAGTACTCAGGGTGCTCGGTTCTCAGTATTCAGGGTGCTGGGTGCTCATTCTCGGGGTGCTGGGTGCTCAGTGCTCGGGGTGCTGGGTGCTCAGTACTCAGGGCGCTGGGGGCTCAGTACTCAGGGTGCTGGGTGCTCAGTACTCAGGGTGCTCGGTTCTCAGTATTCAGGGTGCTGGGTGCTCAGTGCTCAGGGTGCTGGGTGCTCAGTGCTCGGATTGCTGGGTGCTCAGTGCTGAGGGTGGTGCTGGGTGCTCAGTACTCAGGGTGCTGGGTGCTCAGTGCTCAGGGTGCTGGGTGCTCAGTCCTAAGGGTGCTGGGAGCTCAGTACTCAGGGTGCTCGGTGCTCAGTACTCAGGGTGCTGGATGCTCAGTGCTCAGGGTGCTGGGTACTCAGTACTCAGGGTGCTGGGTACTCAGTACTCAGGGTGCTGTTTGCTCAGTGCTCAGGGTGCTTGGTGCTCAGTGCTCAGGGTGCTGGGTGCTCAGTACTCAGGGTGCTGGGTGCTCAGTGCTCAGGGTGATCGGTGCTCCGTACTCAGGGTGCTCAGTACTCAGGGTGCTGGCTGCTCAGTGCTCGCTGTGCTGGGTGCTCAGTACTCAGGGAGCTGGGTGCTCTGTACTCAGGGTGCTGGGTGCTCAGTGCTCGGGGTCCTGGGTGCTCAATGCTCAGGGTGATCGGTGCTCAGTACTCAGGGTGCTGGGTGCTCAGTGCTCAGGGTGCTGGGTACTCAGTCCTCAGGGTGCTCAGTGCTCAGGGTGCTGGGTGCTCAGTGCTCGGGGTGCTCGGTGCTCAGTACTCAGGGTGCTGAGTGCTCAGTACTCAGGGTGCTGGGTGCTCAGGTCTCATGGTGCTGGGTGCTCAGTACTCAGGGGGCTGGGTGCTCAGTGCTCAGGGTGCTGGGTGCTCAGTGCTCAGGGTGCTGGGTGCTCAGTGCTCGGGGTGCTGGGTGCTCAGTGCTCGGGGTGCTGGGTGCTCAGTGCTCAGTGCTCAGTTTGTTGGGTGCTCAGTGCTCAGTGCTCAGGGTGCTGGGTGCTCAGTACTCAGGGTCCTGGGTGCTCAGTACTCAGGGTGCTGGGTGCTCAGTGCTCAGGGTGCTGGGTGCTCAGGACTCTGGGTGTTGGGTGCTCAGTACTCAGGGTGCTGGGTGCTCAGTGCTCGGGGTGCTGGGTGCTCAGTGCTCGGGGTGCTGGGTGCTCAGTGCTCAGGGTGCTGGGTGCTCAGTATTCAGGGTGCTGGGTGCTCAGTGCTCGGGGTGCTCGGTGCTCAGTACTCAAGGTGCTGGGTGCTCAGTGCTCAGGGTGCTGGGTGCTCAGTCCTCGGGGTGCTCCGTGCTCAGTGCTCAGAGTGCTGGGTGCTCAGTACTCAGGGTGCTCGGTGCTCAGTACTCAGGGTTCTCAGTGCTCAGGGTGCTGGGTGCTCAGTACTCAGGGTGCTCAGTGCTCAGTACTCGGGGTGCTGGGTGCTCAGTACTCAGGGTGCTCAGTGCTCAGTACTCAGGGTGCTGGGTGCTCAGTGCTCAGTGTGCTCAGTGCTCAGTGCTCGGGGTGCTGGGTGCTCAGTGCTCGGGGCGCTTGGTGCTCAGTGCTCGAGGAGCTGGATGCTCAGTACTCAGGGTGCTGTGTGCTCAGTGCTCAGTACTCAGCGTGCTGGGTGCTCAGTGCTCAGAGTGTTGGGTGCTCAGTGCTCAGGGTGCTCTGTGCTCAGTACTCAGGGTGCTGGGTGCTCAGTGCTCGGGGTGCTGCGTGCTCAGTGCTCAGGGTGCTTGGTGCTCTGTGCTCAGGGTGCTGGGTGCTCAGTACTCAGGGTGCTGGGTGCTCAGTGCTCGGGGTGCTCGGTGCTCAGTACTCAAGGTGCTGGGTGCTCAGTGCTCAGGGTGCCGGGTGCTCAGTCCTCGGGGTGCTCCGTGCTCAGTGATCAGGGTGCTGGGTGCTCAGTACTCAGGGTGCTCGGGGCTCAGTACTCAGGGTTCTCAGTGCTCATTACTCAGGGTGCTGGGTGCTAAGTGCTCAGGGTGCTGGGTGCTCAGTACTCAGGGTGCTCTGTGCTCAGTACTCGGAGTGCTTGGTGCTCAGTACTCAGGGTGCTCAGTGCTCAGTACTCGGGGTGCTGTTTGCTCAGTGCTCAGGGTGCTCAGTGCTCAGTGCTCGGGGTGCTGGGTGCTCAGTGCTCGGGGCGCTGGGTGCTCAGTGCTCGGGGTGCTGGGTGCTCAGTACTCGGGGTGCTGGGTGCTCAGTACTCAGGGTGCTCAGTGCTCAGTACTCAGTGCTCAGGGTGCTCAGTGCTCAGTGCTCGGGGTGCTGGGTGCTCAGTGCTCGGGGCGCTGGGTGCTCAGTGCTCGGGGTGCTGGGTGCTCAGTACTCGGGGTGCTGGGTGCTCAGTACTCTGGGTGTTGGGTGCTCAGTACTCAGGGTGCTGGGTGCTACGTGCTCGGGGTGCTGGGTGCTCAGTACTCAGGGTGCTGGGTGCTCAGGACTCAGGGTGCTGGGTGCTTAGTTCTCGAGGTGCTCTGTGCTCAGTACTCAAGGTGCTGGGTGCTCAGTTCTCAGGGTGCTGGGTGCTCAGTCCTCGGGGTGCTCCATGCTCAGGGTGCTGGGTGCTCAGTGCTCAGGGTGCTGGGTGCTCAGTGCTCGGGGTGCTGGGTGCTGAGTGCTCAGGGTGCTGGGTGCTCAGTGCTCGGGGTGCTCCGTGCTCAGTGCTCAGGGTCCTGGGTGCTCAGTACTCAGGGTGCTGGGTGCTTAGTACTCAGGGTGCTCAGTGCTCAGTACACAGGGTGCTGGGTGCTCAGTGCTCGGGGTGCTGGGTGCTCAGTGCTCAGTACTCAGGGTGCTGGGTGCTCAGTGCTCGGCGTGCTGGGTGCTCAGTACTCAGCGTGCTGGGTGCTCAGTACTCAGGGTGCTGGGTGCTCAGTGCTCAGGGTGCTGGGTGCTCAGTGCTCAGGGTGCTGGGTGCTCAGTGATCGGGGTGCTGGGTGCTCAGTACTCAGGGTGCTCAGTGCTCGGGGAGCTCGGTGCTCAGTACTCAGGGTGCAGGGTGCTCAGTACTCAGTGCTCGGGGTCCTGGGTGCTCCGTGCTCGGGGTGCTGGGCGCTCAGTGCTCGGGGTGCTTAGTGCTCAGTACTCAGGGTGCTGGGTGCTCAGTACTCAGGGTGCTGGGTGCTCATTCTCGGGGTGCAGGGTGCTCAGTGCTCGGGGTGCTGGGTGCTCAGTACTCAGGGTGCTGGGGGCTCAGTACTCAGGGTGCTGGGTGCTCAGTACTCAGGGTGCTCGGTTCTCAGTACTCAGGGTGCTGGGTGCTCATTATCGGGGTGCTGGGTGCTCAGTGCTCGGGGTGCTGGGTGCTCAGTACTCAGGGTGCTGGGGGCTCAGTACTCAGGGTGCTGGGTGCTCAGTACTCAGGGTGATCTGTTCTCAGTAATCAGGTTGCAGGGTGCTCAGTGCTCGGGGTGCTGGGTGCTCAGTACTAGGGGTGCTCAGTGATCAGTACTCAGGGTGCTGGGTGCTCAGTACTCAGGGTGCTGGGTGTTCAGTGCTCGGGGTGCTCGGTGCTCAGTACTCGGGGTGCTGGGTGCTCAGTACTCGGGGTGCTGGGTGCTCAGTGCTCAGGGTGCTGGGTGCTCAGTGCTCGGGGTCCTGGGTGCTCAGTGCCCAGGGTGATCGGTGCTCAGTACTCAGGGTGCTGGGTGCTCAGTGCTCAGGGTGCTGGGTGCGCAGTCCTCAGGGTGCTCAGTGCTCAGGGTGCTGGGTGCTCAGTGCTCGGGGTGCTCGGTGCTCAGTACTCAGGGTGCTGAGTGCTCAGTACTCAGGGTGCTGGGTGCTCAGTACTCATGGTGCTGGGTGCTCAGTACTCAGGGGGCTGGGTGCTCAGTGCTCAGGGTGCTGGGTGCTCAGTGCTCAGGGTGCTGGGTGCTCAGTGCTCGGGGTGCTGGGTGCTCAGTGCTCGGGGTGCTGGGTGCTCAGTGCTCAGTGCTCAGGGTGTTGGGTGCTCAGTGCTCAGGGTGCTGGGTGCTCAGTACTCAGGGTGCTGGGTGCTCAGTACTCAGGGTGCTGGGTGCTCAGTGCTCAGGGTGCTGGGTGCTCAGTACTCTGGTTGTTGGGTGCTCAGTACTCAGGGTGCTGGGTGCTCAGTGCTCAGGGTGCTGGGTGATCAGTGCTCAGGGTGCTGGGTGCTCAGTGATCGGGGTGCTGGGTGCTCAGTACTCAGGGTGCTCAGTGCTCGGGGAGCTCGGTGCTCAGTACTCAGGGTTCTGGGTGCTCAGTACTCAGTGCTCGGGGTCCTGGGTGCTCCGTGCTCGGGGTGCTGGGTGCTCAGTGCTCTGGGTGCTTAGTGCTCAGTACTCAGGGTGCTGGGTGCTCAGTACTCAGGGTGCTGGGTGCTCATTCTCCGGGTGCTGGGTGCTCAGTGCTCGGGGTGCTGGGTGCTCAGTACTCAGGGTGCTGGGGGCTCAGTACTCAGGGTGCTGGGTGCTCAGTACTCAGGGTGCTCGGATCTCAGTATTCAGGGTGCTAGGTGCTCATTCTCGGGGTGCTGGGTGATCAGTGCTCGGGGTGCTGGGTGCTCAGTACTCAGGGTGCTGGGGGCTCAGTACTCAGGGTGCTGGGTGCTCAGTACTCAGGGTGATCTCTTCTCAGTACTCAGGGTGCTGGGTGCTCAGTCCTAAGGGTGCTGGGAGCTCAGTACTCAGGGTGCTCGGTGCTCAGTACTCAGGGTGCTGGATGCTCAGTGCTCAGGGTGCTGGGTACTCAGTACTCAGGGTGCTGGGTACTCAGTACTCAGGGTGCTGTTTGCTCAGTGCTCAGGGTGCTTGGTGCTCAGTGCTCAGGGTGCTGGGTGCTCAGTACTCAGGGTGCTGGGTGCTCAGTGCTCAGGGTGATCGGTGCTCCGTACTCAGGGTGCTCAGTACTCAGGGTGCTGGCTGCTCAGTGCTCGCTGTGCTGGGTGCTCAGTACTCAGGGAGCTGGGTGCTCTGTACTCAGGGTGCTGGGTGCTCAGTGCTCGGGGTCCTGGGTGCTCAATGCTCAGGGTGATCGGTGCTCAGTACTCAGGGTGCTGGGTGCTCAGTGCTCAGGGTGCTGGGTACTCAGTCCTCAGGGTGCTCAGTGCTCAGGGTGCTGGGTGCTCAGTGCTCGGGGTGCTCGGTGCTCAGTACTCAGGGTGCTGAGTGCTCAGTACTCAGGGTGCTGGGTGCTCAGGTCTCATGGTGCTGGGTGCTCAGTACTCAGGGGGTTGGGTGCTCAGTGCTCAGGGTGCTGGGTGCTCAGTGCTCAGGGTGCTGGGTGCTCAGTGCTCGGGGTGCTGGGTGCTCAGTGCTCGGGGTGCTGGGTGCTCAGTGCTCAGTGCTCAGTTTGTTGGGTGCTCAGTGCTCAGTGCTCAGGGTGCTGGGTGCTCAGTACTCAGGGTCCTGGGTGCTCAGTACTCAGGGTGCTGGGTGCTCAGTGCTCAGGGTGCTGGGTGCTCAGGACTCTGGGTGTTGGGTGCTCAGTACTCAGGGTGCTGGGTGCTCAGTGCTCGGGGTGCTGGGTGCTCAGTGCTCGGGGTGCTGGGTGCTCAGTGCTCAGGGTGCTGGGTGCTCAGTATTCAGGGTGCTGGGTGCTCAGTGCTCGGGGTGCTCGGTGCTCAGTTCTCAAGGTGCTGGGTGTTCAGTGCTCAGGGTGCTGGGTGCTCAGTCCTCGGGGTGCTCCGTGCTCAGTGCTCAGAGTGCTGGGTGCTCAGTACTCAGGGTGCTCGGTGCTCAGTACTCAGGGTTCTCAGTGCTCAGGGTGCTGGGTGCTCAGTACTCAGGGTGCTCAGTGCTCAGTACTCGGGGTGCTGGGTGCTCAGTACTCAGGGTGCTCAGTGCTCAGTACTCAGGGTGCTGGGTGCTCAGTGCTCAGTGTGCTCAGTGCTCAGTGCTCGGGGTGCTGGGTGCTCAGTGCTCGGGGCGCTGGGTGCTCAGTGCTCGAGGAGCTGGATGCTCAGTACTCAGGGTGCTGTGTGCTCAGTGCTCAGTACTCAGCATGCTGGGTGCTCAGTGCTCAGAGTGTTGGGTGCTCAGTGCTCAGGGTGCTCTGTGCTCAGTACTCAGGGTGCTGGGTGCTCAGTGCTCGGGGTGCTGCGTGCTCAGTGCTCAGGGTGCTTGGTGCTCTGTGCTCAGGGTGCTGGGTGCTCAGTACTCAGGGTGCTGGGTGCTCAGTGCTCGGGGTGCTCGGTGCTCAGTACTCAAGGTGCTGGGTGCTCAGTGCTCAGGGTGCCGGGTGCTCAGTCCTCGGGGTGCTCCGTGCTCAGTGATCAGGGTGCTGGGTGCTCAGTACTCAGGGTGCTCGGGGCTCAGTACTCAGGGTTCTCAGTGCTCATTACTCAGGGTGCTGGGTGCTAAGTGCTCAGGGTGCTGGGTGCTCAGTACTCAGGGTGCTCTGTGCTCAGTACTCGGAGTGCTTGGTGCTCAGTACTCAGGGTGCTCAGTGCTCAGTACTCGGGGTGCTGTTTGCTCAGTGCTCAGGGTGCTCAGTGCTCAGTGCTCGGGGTGCTGGGTGCTCAGTGCTCGGGGCGCTGGGTGCTCAGTGCTCGGGGTGCTGGGTGCTCAGTACTCGGGGTGCTGGGTGCTCAGTACTCAGGGTGCTCAGTGCTCAGTACTCAGTGCTCAGGGTGCTCAGTGCTCAGTGCTCGGGGTGCTGGGTGCTCAGTGCTCGGGGCGCTGGGTGCTCAGTGCTCGGGGTGCTGGGTGCTCAGTACTCGGGGTGCTGGGTGCTCAGTACTCTGGGTGTTGGGTGCTCAGTACTCAGGGTGCTGGGTGCTACGTGCTCGGGGTGCTGGGTGCTCAGTACTCAGGGTGCTGGGTGCTCAGGACTCAGGGTGCTGGGTGCTTAGTTCTCGAGGTGCTCTGTGCTCAGTACTCAAGGTGCTGGGTGCTCAGTTCTCAGGGTGCTGGGTGCTCAGTCCTCGGGGTGCTCCATGCTCAGGGTGCTGGGTGCTCAGTGCTCAGGGTGCTGGGTGCTCAGTGCTCGGGGTGCTGGGTGCTGAGTGCTCAGGGTGCTGGGTGCTCAGTGCTCGGGGTGCTCCGTGCTCAGTGCTCAGGGTCCTGGGTGCTCAGTACTCAGGGTGCTGGGTGCTTAGTACTCAGGGTGCTCAGTGCTCAGTACACAGGGTGCTGGGTGCTCAGTGCTCGGGGTGCTGGGTGCTCAGTGCTCAGTACTCAGGGTGCTGGGTGCTCAGTGCTCGGGGTGCTGGGTGCTCAGTACTCAGCGTGCTGGGTGCTCAGTACTCAGGGTGCTGGGTGCTCAGTGCTCAGGGTGCTGGGTGCTCAGTGCTCAGGGTGCTGGGTGCTCAGTGATCGGGGTGCTGGGTGCTCAGTACTCAGGGTGCTCAGTGCTCGGGGAGCTCGGTGCTCAGTACTCAGGGTGCAGGGTGCTCAGTACTCAGTGCTCGGGGTCCTGGGTGCTCCGTGCTCGGGGTGCTGGGCGCTCAGTGCTCGGGGTGCTTAGTGCTCAGTACTCAGGGTGCTGGGTGCTCAGTACTCAGGGTGCTGGGTGCTCATTCTCGGGGTGCTGGGTGCTCAGTGCTCGGGGTGCTGGGTGCTCAGTACTCAGGGTGCTGGGGGCTCAGTACTCAGGGTGCTGGGTGCTCAGTACTCAGGGTGCTCGGTTCTCAGTACTCAGGGTGCTGGGTGCTCATTATCGGGGTGCTGGGTGCTCAGTGCTCGGGGTGCTGGGTGCTCAGTACTCAGGGTGCTGGGGGCTCAGTACTCAGGGTGCTGGGTGCTCAGTACTCAGGGTGATCTGTTCTCAGTAATCAGGTTGCAGGGTGCTCAGTGCTCGGGGTGCTGGGTGCTCAGTACTAGGGGTGCTCAGTGATCAGTACTCAGGGTGCTGGGTGCTCAGTACTCAGGGTGCTGGGTGTTCAGTGCTCGGGGTGCTCGGTGCTCAGTACTCGGGGTGCTGGGTGCTCAGTACTCGGGGTGCTGGGTGCTCAGTGCTCAGGGTGCTGGGTGCTCAGTGCTCGGGGTCCTGGGTGCTCAGTGCCCAGGGTGATCGGTGCTCAGTACTCAGGGTGCTGGGTGCTCAGTGCTCAGGGTGCTGGGTGCGCAGTCCTCAGGGTGCTCAGTGCTCAGGGTGCTGGGTGCTCAGTGCTCGGGGTGCTCGGTGCTCAGTACTCAGGGTGCTGAGTGCTCAGTACTCAGGGTGCTGGGTGCTCAGTACTCATGGTGCTGGGTGCTCAGTACTCAGGGGGCTGGGTGCTCAGTGCTCAGGGTGCTGGGTGCTCAGTGCTCAGGGTGCTGGGTGCTCAGTGCTCGGGGTGCTGGGTGCTCAGTGCTCGGGGTGCTGGGTGCTCAGTGCTCAGTGCTCAGGGTGTTGGGTGCTCAGTGCTCAGGGTGCTGGGTGCTCAGTACTCAGGGTGCTGGGTGCTCAGTACTCAGGGTGCTGGGTGCTCAGTGCTCAGGGTGCTGGGTGCTCAGTACTCTGGTTGTTGGGTGCTCAGTACTCAGGGTGCTGGGTGCTCAGTGCTCAGGGTGCTGGGTGATCAGTGCTCAGGGTGCTGGGTGCTCAGTGATCGGGGTGCTGGGTGCTCAGTACTCAGGGTGCTCAGTGCTCGGGGAGCTCGGTGCTCAGTACTCAGGGTGCTGGGTGCTCAGTACTCAGTGCTCGGGGTCCTGGGTGCTCCGTGCTCGGGGTGCTGGGTGCTCAGTGCTCTGGGTGCTTAGTGCTCAGTACTCAGGGTGCTGGGTGCTCAGTACTCAGGGTGCTGGGTGCTCATTCTCCGGGTGCTGGGTGCTCAGTGCTCGGGGTGCTGGGTGCTCAGTACTCAGGGTGCTGGGGGCTCAGTACTCAGGGTGCTGGGTGCTCAGTACTCAGGGTGCTCGGATCTCAGTATTCAGGGTGCTAGGTGCTCATTCTCGGGGTGCTGGGTGATCAGTGCTCGGGGTACTGGGTGCTCAGTACTCAGGGTGCTGGGGGCTCAGTACTCAGGGTGCTGGGTGCTCAGTACTCAGGGTGATCTCTTCTCAGTACTCAGGTTGCTGGGTGCTCAGTGCGCGGGGTGATGGGTGCTCAGTACTCGGGGTGCTCAGTGCTCAGTACTCAGGGTGCTGGGTGCTCAGTACTCAGGGTGCTGGGTGCTCAGTACTCGGGGTGCTGGGTGCTCCTTGCTCGGGGTGCTGGGTGCTCAGTGCTGAGCGTGGTGCTGGGTGCTCAGTACTCAGGGTGCTGGGTGCTCAGTGCTCAGGGTGCTGGGTGCTCAGTACTAAGCGTCCTGGGTGTTCAGTATTCAGGGTGCTCGGTGCTCAGTACTCAGGGTGCTGGGTGCTCAGTGCTCAGGGTGCTGGGTACTCAGTACTCAGGGGGCTGGGTGCTCAGTACTCAGGGTGCTGGGTGCTCAGTGCTCAGGGTGCTTGGTGCTCAGTGCTCAGGGTGCTGGGTGCTCAGTACTCAGCGTGCTGGGTGCTCAGTGCTCAGGGTGATCGGTGCTCAGTACTCAGGGTGCTCAGTACTCAGGGTACTGGCTGCTCAGTGCTCGGGGTGCTGGGTGCTCAGTACTCGGGGTGCTGGGTGCTCTGTACTCAGGGTGCTGGGTGCTCAATGCTCGGGGACCTGGGTGCTCAGTGCTCAGGGTGATCGGTGCTCAGTACTCAGGGTGCTGGGTGCTCAGTGCTCAGGGTGCTGGGTGCTCAATGCGCGGGGTGCTGGGTGCTCAGTGCTCGGGGTGCTGGGTGCTCAGTGCTCAGTGCTCTGGGTGTTGGGTGCTCAGTGCTCAGTGCTCAGGGTGCTGGGTGCTCAGTACTCAGGGTGCTGGGTGCTCAGTACACAAGGTGCTGGGTGCTCAGTGCTCAGGGTGCTGGGTGCTCAGGACTCTGGGTGTTGGGTGCTCAGTACTCAGGGTGCTGGGTGCTCAGTGCTCGGGGTGCTGGGTGCTCAGTGCTCGGGGTGCTGGGTGCTCAGTGCTCAGGGTGCTGGGTGCTCAGTATTCAGCGTGCTGGGTGCTCAGTTCTCGGGGTGCTCGGTGCTCAGTACTCAAGGTGCTGGGTGCTCAGTGCTCAGGGTGCTGGGTGCCCAGTCCTCGGGGTGCTCCGTTCTCAGTGCTCAGGGTGCTGGGTGCTCAGTACTCAGGGTGCTCAGTGCTCAGTACTCAGGGTGCTGGGTGTTCAGTACTCAGGGTGCTGGGTGCTCAGTGCTCGGGGTGCTGGGTGCTCAGTGCTCGGGGTGCTGGGTGCTCAGTGCTGAGGGTGGTGCTGGGTGCTCAGTACTCAGGGTGCCGGGTGCTCAGTGCTCAGGGTGCTGGGTGCTCAGTACTAAGGCTCCTGGGTGCTCAGTATTCAGGGTGCTCGGTGCTCAGTACTCAGGGTGCTGGGTGCTCAGTGCTCAGGGTGCTGGGTACTCAGTACTCAGGGTGCTGGGTGCTCAGTACTCAGGGTGCTGGGTGCTCAGTGCTCAGGGTGCTTGGTGCTCAGTGCTCAGGGTGCTGGGTGCTCAGTACTCAGGGTGCTGGGTGCTCAGTGCTCAGGGTGCTGGGTGCTCAGTGCTCGGGGTCCTGGGTGCTCAGTGCTCAGGGTGCTGGGTGCTCAGTACTCAGGGTGCTGGGTGCTCAGTGCTCAGGGTGCTGGGTACTCAGTCCTCAGGGTGCTCAGTGCTCAGGGTGCTGGGTGCTCAGTGCTCGGGGTGCTCGGTGCTCAGTACTCAGGGTGTTGAGTGCTCAGTACTCAGGGTGCTGGGTGCTCAGTACTCATGGTGCTGGGTGCTCAGTACTCAGGGTGCTGGGTGCTCAGTGCTCAGGGTGCTGGGTGCTCAGTGCGCGGGGTGCTGGTTGCTCAGTTCTCAGGGTGCTGGGTGCTCAGTGCTCAGTGCTCAGGGTGTTGGGTGCTCAGTGATCAGTGCTCAGGGTGCTGGGTGCTCAGTACTCAGGGTGCTGGGTGCTCAGTACTCAGGGTGCTGGGTGCTCAGTGCTCAGGGTGCTGGGTGCTCAGGACTCTGGGTGTTGGGTGCTCAGTACTCAGGGTGCTGGGTGCTCAGTGCTCGGGGTGCTGGGTGCTCAGTGCTCGGGGTGCTTGGTGCTCTGTGCTCAGGGTGCTGGGTGCTCAGTATTCAGCGTGCTCGGTGCTCAGTTCTCGGGGTGCTCGGTGCTCAGTACTCAAGGTGCTGGGTGCTCAGTACTCAGGGTGCTGGGTGCTCAGTCCTCGGGGTGCTACGTGCTCAGTGCTCATGGTGCTGGGTGCTCAGTAGTCAGGGTGCTCGGTGCTCAGTACTCAGGGTTCTCAGTGATCAGGGTGCTGGGTACTCAGTACTCAGGGTGCTCAGTGCTCAGTACTCGGGGTGCTGGGTGCTCAGTACTCAGGGTGCTCAGTGCTCAGTACTCGGGGTGCTGGGTGCTCAGTGCTCAGTGTGCTCAGTGCTCAGTGCTCATGGTGCTGTGTGCTCAGTGCTCGGGGCGCTGGGTGCTCAGTGCTCGAGGTTCTGGTTGCTCAGTACTCAGGGTGCTGTGTGCTCAGTGCTCAGTACTCAGCGTGCTGGGTGCTCAGTGCTCAGAGTGTTGGGTGCTCAGTCCTCAGGGTGCTGGGTGCTCAGTACTCTGGTTGTTGGGTGCTCAGTACTCAGGGTGCTGGGTGCTCAGTGCTCAGGGTGCTGGGTGATCAGTGCTCAGGGTGCTGGGTGCTCAGTGATCGGGGTGCTGGGTGCTCAGTACTCAGGGTGCTCAGTGCTCGGGGAGCTCGGTGCTCAGTACTCAGGGTGCTGGGTGCTCAGTACTCAGTGCTCGGGGTCCTGGGTGCTCCGTGCTCGGGGTGCTGGGTGCTCAGTGCTCTGGGTGCTTAGTGCTCAGTGCTCAGGGTGCTGGGTGCCCAGTCCTCGGGGTGCTCCGTTCTCAGTGCTCAGGGTGCTGGGTGCTCAGTACTCAGGGTGCTCAGTGCTCAGTACTCAGGGTGCTGGGTGCTCAGTACTCAGGGTGCTGGGTGCTCAGTGCTCGGGGTGCTGGGTGCTCAGTGCTCGGGGTGCTGGGTGCTCAGTGCTGAGGGTGGTGCTGGGTGCTCAGTACTCAGGGTGCCGGGTGCTCAGTGCTCAGGGTGCTGGGTGCTCAGTACTAAGGCTCCTGGGTGCTCAGTATTCAGGGTGCTCGGTGCTCAGTACTCAGGGTGCTGGGTGCTCAGTGCTCAGGGTGCTGGGTACTCAGTACTCAGGGTGCTGGGTGCTCAGTACTCAGGGTGCTGGGTGCTCAGTGCTCAGGGTGCTTGGTGCTCAGTGCTCAGGGTGCTGGGTGCTCAGTACTCAGGGTGCTGGGTGCTCAGTGCTCAGGGTGCTGGGTGCTCAGTGCTCGGGGTCCTGGGTGCTCAGTGCTCAGGGTGCTGGGTGCTCAGTACTCAGGGTGCTGGGTGCTCAGTGCTCAGGGTGCTGGGTACTCAGTCCTCAGGGTGCTCAGTGCTCAGGGTGCTGGGTGCTCAGTGCTCGGGGTGCTCGGTGCTCAGTACTCAGGGTGCTGAGTGCTCAGTACTCAGGGTGCTGGGTGCTCAGTACTCATGGTGCTGGGTGCTCAGTACTCAGGGTGCTGGGTGCTCAGTGCTCAGGGTGCTGGGTGCTCAGTGCGCGGGGTGCTGGGTGCTCAGTGCTCGGGGTGCTGGGTGCTCAGTGCTCAGTGCTCAGGGTGTTGGGTGCTCAGTGCTCAGTGCTCAGGGTGCTGGGTGCTCAGTACTCAGGGTGCTGGGTGCTCAGTACTCAGGGTGCTGGGTGCTCAGTGCTCAGGGTGCTGGGTGCTCAGGACTCTGGGTGTTGGGTGCTCAGTACTCAGGGTGCTGGGTGCTCAGTGCTCGGGGTGCTGGGTGCTCAGTGCTCGGGGTGCTTGGTGCTCTGTGCTCAGGGTGCTGGGTGCTCAGTATTCAGCGTGCTCGGTGCTCAGTTCTCGGGGTGCTCGGTGCTCAGTACTCAAGGTGCTGGGTGCTCAGTACTCAGGGTGCTGGGTGCTCAGTCCTCGGGGTGCTACGTGCTCAGTGCTCAGGGTGCTGGGTGCTCAGTAGTCAAGGTTCTCGGTGCTCAGTACTCAGGGTTCTCAGTGATCAGGGTGCTGGGTACTCAGTACTCAGGGTGCTCAGTGCTCAGTACTCGGGGTGCTGGGTGCTCAGTACTCAGGGTGCTCAGTGCTCAGTACTCGGGGTGCTGGGTGCTCAGTGCTCAGTGTGCTCAGTGCTCAGTGCTCATGGTGCTGTGTGCTCAGTGCTCGGGGCGCTGGGTGCTCAGTGCTCGAGGTTCTGGTTGCTCAGTACTCAGGGTGCTGTGTGCTCAGTGCTCAGTACTCAGCGTGCTGGGTGCTCAGTGCTCAGAGTGTTGGGTGCTCAGTCCTCAGGGTGCTGGGTGCTCAGTGCTCACTGCTCAGGGTGCTCAGTGCTCAGGGTGCTCAGTGCTCAGGGTGCTGGGTGCTCAGGGTGCTGGGTGCTCAGTGCTCGGGGTGCTGGGTGCTCAGTGCTCAGTGCTCAGGGTGTTGGGTGCTCAGTGCTCAGTGCTCAGGGTGCTGGGTGTTCAGTACTCAGGGTGCTCGGTGCTCAGTGCTCAGGGTGCTGGGTGCTCAGTACTCAGGGTTCTGGGTGCTCAGTGCTCGGGGTGCTGGGTGCTCAGTGCTCAGGGTGATCAGTGCTCAGTACTAAGGGTGCTGGGTGCTCAGTGCTCAGGGTGCTGGGTGCTCAGTCCTCAGGGTGCTCAGTACTCAGGGTGCTCGGTGCTCAGTGCTCAGTACTCAGTGTGCTCAGTACTCAGGGTGCTGGGTGCTCAGTGCTCGGGGTGATGGGTGCTCAGTACTCAGGGTGCTGGGTGCTCAGTACTCGGGGTGCTGGGTGCTCAGTACTCAGGGTGCTGGGTGCTCAGTGCTCGGGGTGCTGGGTGCTCAGTGCTCAGGGTGATCGGTGCTCAGTGCTCAGGGTGCTGGGTGCTCAGTCCTCCGGGTGCTCAGTGCTCAGGGTGCTGGGTGCTCAGTGCTCGGGGTCCTCGGTGCTCAGTACTCAGGGTGCTGATTGCTCAGTACTCAGGGTGCTGGGTGCTCAGTACTCATGGTGCAGGGTGCTCAGTACTCAGGGTGCTGGGTGCTCAGTGCTCAGGGTGCTGGGTGCTCAGTGCGCGGTGTGCTGGGTGCTCAGTGCTCAGTGCTCAGGGTGTTGGGTGCTCAGTGCTCAGTGCTCAGGGTGCTGGGTCCTCAGTACTCAGGGTGCTGGGTGCTCAGTACTCAGGGTGCTGGGTGATCAGTGCTCAGGGTGCTGGGTGCTCAGGACTCTGGGTGTTGGGTGCTCAGTACTCAGGGTGCTGGGTGCTCAGTGCTCGGGGTGCTGGGTGCTCAGTGCTCGGGGTGCTGGGTGCTCAGTGCTCAGGGTGCTGGGTGCTCAGTATTCAGCGTGCTGGGTGCTCAGTGCTCGGGGTGCTCGGTGCTCAGTACTCAAGGTGCTGGGTGCTCAGTGCTCAGGGTGCTGGGTGCTCACTCCTCGGGGTGCTCCGTGCTCACTGCTCGGGGTGCTGGGTGCTCAGTGCTCGGGGTGCTGGGTGCTCAGTGCTCAGGGTGCTGGGTGATCAGTATTCAGCGTGCTGGGTGCTCAGTTCTCGGGGTGCTCGGTGGTCAGTACTCAAGGTGCTGGGTGCTCAGTGCTCAGGGTGCTGGGTGCCCAGTCCTCGGGGTGCTCCGTTCTCAGTGCTCAGGGTGCTGGGTGCTCAGTACTCAGGGTGCTCAGTGCTCAGTACTCAGGGTGCTGGGTGCTCAGTACTCAGGGTGCTGGGTGCTCAGTGCTCGGGGTGCTGGGTGCTCAGTGCTGAGGGTGGTGCTGGGTGCTCAGTACTCAGGGTGCTGGGTGCTCAGTGCTCAGGGTGCTGGGTGCTCAGTACTAAGGTTCCTGGGTACTAAGTATTCAGGGTGCTCGGTGCTCAGTACTCAGGGTGCTGGGTGCTCAGTGCCCAGGGTGCTGGGTACTCAGTACTCAGGGTGCTGGGTGCTCAGTACTCAGGGTGCTGGGTGCTCAGTGCTCAGGGTGCTTGGTGCTCAGTGCTCAGGGTGCTGGGTGCTCAGTACTCAGAGTGCTGGGTGCTCAGTGCTCAGGGTGCTGGGTGCTCAGTGCTCGGGGTCCTGGGTGCTCAGTGCTCAGGGTGCTGGGTGCTCAGTACTCAGGGTGCTGGGTGCTCAGTGCTCAGGGTGCTGGGTACTCAGTCCTCAGGGTGCTCAGTGCTCAGGGTGCTGGGTGCTCAGTACTCAGGGTGCTGGGTGCTCAGTACTCGGGGTGCTGGGTGCTCCTTGCTCGGGGTGCTCGGTGCTCAGTGCTGAGGGTGGTGCTGGGTGCTCAGTACTCAGGGTGCTGGGTGCTCAGTGCTCAGGGTGCTGGGTGCTCAGTACTAAGCGTCCTGGGTGCTCAGTATTCAGGGTGCTCGGTGCTCAGTACTCAGGGTGCTGGGTGCTCAGTGCTCAGGGTGCTTTGTACTCAGTACTCAGGGGGCTGGGTGCTCAGTACTCAGGGTGCTGGGTGCTCAGTGCTCAGGGTGCTTGGTGCTCAGTGCTCAGGGTGCTGGGTGATCAGTACTCAGCGTGCTGGGTGCTCAGTGCTCAGGGTGATCGGTGCTCAGTACTCAGGGTGCTCAGTACTCAGGGTACTGGCTGCTCAGTGCTCGGGGTGCTGGGTGCTCAGTACTCGGGGTGCTGGGTGCTCTGTACTCAGGGTGCTGGGTGCTCAATGCTCGGGGTCCTGGGTGCTCAGTGCTCAGGGTGATCGGTGCTCAGTACTCAGGGTGCTGGGTGCTCAGTGCTCAGGGTGCTGGGTACTCAGTCCTCAGGGTGCTCAGTGCTCAGGGTGCTGGGTGCTCAGTGCTCGGGGTGCTCGGTGCTCAGTACTCAGGGTGCTGAGTGCTCAGTACTCAGGGTGCTGGGTGCTCAGTACTCATGGTGCTGGGTGCTCAGTACTCAGGGTGCTGGGTGCTCAGTGCTCAGGGTGCTGGGTGCTCAGTGCGCGGGGTGCTGGGTGCTCAGTGCTCGGGGTGCTGGGTGCTCAGTGCTCAGTGCTCTGGGTGTTGGGTGCTCAGTGCTCAGTGCTCAGGGTGCTGGGTGCTCAGTACTCAGGGTGCTGGGTGCTCAGTACACAGGGTGCTGGGTGCTCAGTGCTCAGGGTGCTGGATGCTCAGGACTCTGGGTGTTGGGTGCTCAGTACTCAGGGTGCTGGGTGCTCAGTGCTCGGGGTGCTGGGTGTTCAGTGCTCGGGGTGCTGGGTGCTCAGTGCTCAGGGTGCTGGGTGCTCAGTATTCAGCGTGCTGGGTGCTCAGTTCTCGGGGTGCTCGGTGCTCAGTACTCAAGGTGCTGGGTGCTCAGTGCTCAGGGTGCTGGGTGCCCAGTCCTCAGGGTGCTCCGTTCTCAGTGCTCAGGGTGCTGGGTGCTCAGTACTCAGGGTGCTCAGTGCTCAGTACTCAGGGTGCTGGGTGCTCAGTACTCAGGGTGCTGGGTGCTCAGTGCTCGGGGTGCTGGGTGCTCAGTGCTCGGGGTGCTTGGTGCTCAGTGCTGAGGGTGGTGCTGGGTGCTCAGTACTCAGGGTGCCGGGTGCTCAGTGCTCAGGGTGCTGGGTGCTCAGTACTAAGGCTCCTGGGTGCTCAGTATTCAGGGTGCTCGGTGCTCAGTACTCAGGGTGCTGGGTGCTCAGTGCTCAGGGTGCTGGGTACTCAGTACTCAGGGTGCTGGGTGCTCAGTACTCAGGGTGCTGGGTGCTCAGTGCTCAGGGTGCTTGGTGCTCAGTGCTCAGGGTGCTGGGTGCTCAGTACTCAGGGTGCTGGGTGCTCAGTGCTCAGGGTGCTGGGTGCTCAGTGCTCGGGGTCCTGGGTGCTCAGTGCTCAGGGTGCTGGGTGCTCAGTACTCAGGGTGCTGGGTGCTCAGTGCTCAGGGTGCTGGGTACTCAGTCCTCAGGGTGCTCAGTGCTCAGGGTGCTGGGTGCTCAGTGCTCGGGGTGCTCGGTGCTCAGTACTCAGGGTGCTGAATGCTCAGTACTCAGGGTGCTGGGTGCTCAGTACTCATGGTGCTGGGTGCTCAGTACTCAGGGTGCTGGGTGCTCAGTGCTCAGGGTGCTGGGTGCTCAGTGCGCGGGGTGCTGGGTGCTCAGTGCTCGGGGTGCTGGGTGCTCAGTGCTCAGTGCTCAGGGTGTTGGGTGCTCAGTGCTCAGTGCTCAGGATGCTGGGTGCTCAGTACTCAGGGTGCTGGGTGCTCAGTACTCAGGGTGCTGGGTGCTCAGTGCTCAGGGTGCTGGGTGCTCAGGACTCTGGGTGTTGGGTGCTCAGTACTCAGGGTGCTGGGTGCTCAGTGCTCGGGGTGCTGGGTGCTCAGTGCTCAGGGTGCTTGGTGCTCTGTGCTCAGGGTGCTGGGTGCTCAGTATTCAGCGTGCTCGGTGCTCAGTTCTCGGGGTGCTCGGTGCTCAGTACTCAAGGTGCTGGGTGCTCAGTACTCAGGGTGCTGGGTGCTCAGTCCTCGGGGTGCTACGTGCTCAGTGCTCAGGGTGCTGGGTGCTCAGTAGTCAGGGTGCTCGGTGCTCAGTACTCAGGGTTCTCAGTGATCAGGGTGCTGGGTACTCAGTACTCAGGGTGCTCAGTGCTCAGTACTCGGGGTGCTGGGTGCTCAGTACTCAGGGTGCTCAGTGCTCAGTACTCGGGGTGCTGGGTGCTCAGTGCTCAGTGTGCTCAGTGCTCAGTGCTCATGGTGCTGTGTGCTCAGTGCTCGGGGCGCTGGGTGCTCAGTGCTCGAGGTTCTGGTTGCTCAGTACTCAGGGTGCTGTGTGCTCAGTGCTCAGTACTCAGCGTGCTGGGTGCTCAGTGCTCAGAGTGTTGGGTGCTCAGTCCTCAGGGTGCTGGGTGCTCAGTACTCTGGTTGTTGGGTGCTCAGTACTCAGGGTGCTGGGTGCTCAGTGCTCAGGGTGCTGGGTGATCAGTGCTCAGGGTGCTGGGTGCTCAGTGATCGGGGTGCTGGGTGCTCAGTACTCAGGGTGCTCAGTGCTCGGGGAGCTCGGTGCTCAGTACTCAGGGTGCTGGGTGCTCAGTACTCAGTGCTCGGGGTCCTGGGTGCTCCGTGCTCGGGGTGCTGGGTGCTCAGTGCTCTGGGTGCTTAGTGCTCACTGCTCAGGGTGCTGGGTGCCCAGTCCTCGGGGTGCTCCGTTCTCAGTGCTCAGGGTGCTGGGTGCTCAGTACTCAGGGTGCTCAGTGCTCAGTACTCAGGGTGCTGGGTGCTCAGTACTCAGGGTGCTGGGTGCTCAGTGCTCGGGGTGCTGGGTGCTCAGTGCTCGGGGTGCTGGGTGCTCAGTGCTGAGGGTGGTGCTGGGTGCTCAGTACTCAGGGTGCCGGGTGCTCAGTGCTCAGGGTGCTGGGTGCTCAGTACTAAGGCTCCTGGGTGCTCAGTATTCAGGGTGCTCGGTGCTCAGTACTCAGGGTGCTGGGTGCTCAGTGCTCAGGGTGCTGGGTACTCAGTACTCAGGGTGCTGGGTGCTCAGTACTCAGGGTGCTGGGTGCTCAGTGCTCAGGGTGCTTGGTGCTCAGTGCTCAGGGTGCTGGGTGCTCAGTACTCAGGGTGCTGGGTGCTCAGTGCTCAGGGTGCTGGGTGCTCAGTGCTCGGGGTCCTGGGTGCTCAGTGCTCAGGGTGCTGGGTGCTCAGTACTCAGGGTGCTGGGTGCTCAGTGCTCAGGGTGCTGGGTACTCAGTCCTCAGGGTGCTCAGTGCTCAGGGTGCTGGGTGCTCAGTGCTCGGGGTGCTCGGTGCTCAGTACTCAGGGTGCTGAGTGCTCAGTACTCAGGGTGCTGGGTGCTCAGTACTCATGGTGCTGGGTGCTCAGTACTCAGGGTGCTGGGTGCTCAGTGCTCAGGGTGCTGGGTGCTCAGTGCGCGGGGTGCTGGGTGCTCAGTGCTCGGGGTGCTGGGTGCTCAGTGCTCAGTGCTCAGGGTGTTGGGTGCTCAGTGCTCAGTGCTCAGGGTGCTGGGTGCTCAGTACTCAGGGTGCTGGGTGCTCAGTACTCAGGGTGCTGGGTGCTCAGTGCTCAGGGTGCTGGGTGCTCAGGACTCTGGGTGTTGGGTGCTCAGTACTCAGGGTGCTGGGTGCTCAGTGCTCGGGGTGCTGGGTGCTCAGTGCTCGGGGTGCTTGGTGCTCTGTGCTCAGGGTGCTGGGTGCTCAGTATTCAGCGTGCTCGGTGCTCAGTTCTCGGGGTGCTCGGTGCTCAGTACTCAAGGTGCTGGGTGCTCAGTACTCAGGGTGCTGGGTGCTCAGTCCTCGGGGTGCTACGTGCTCAGTGCTCATGGTGCTGGGTGCTCAGTAGTCAGGGTGCTCGGTGCTCAGTACTCAGGGTTCTCAGTGATCAGGGTGCTGGGTACTCAGTACTCAGGGTGCTCAGTGCTCAGTACTCGGGGTGCTGGGTGCTCAGTACTCAGGGTGCTCAGTGCTCAGTACTCGGGGTGCTGGGTGCTCAGTGCTCAGTGTGCTCAGTGCTCAGTGCTCATGGTGCTGTGTGCTCACTGCTCGGGGCGCTGGGTGCTCAGTGCTCGAGGTTCTGGTTGCTCAGTACTCAGGGTGCTGTGTGCTCAGTGCTCAGTACTCAGCGTGCTGGGTGCTCAGTGCTCAGAGTGTTGGGTGCTCAGTCCTCAGGGTGCTGGGTGCTCAGTGCTCAGTGCTCAGGGTGCTCAGTGCTCAGGGTGCTCAGTGCTCAGGGTGAACGGTGCTCAGTGCTCAGGGTGCTGGGTGCTCAGTCCTCCGGGTGCTCAGTGCTCAGGGTGCTGGGTGCTCAGTGCTCGGGGTCCTCGGTGCTCAGTACTCAGGGTGCTGATTGCTCAGTACTCAGGGTGCTGGGTGCTCAGTACTCATGGTGCAGGGTGCTCAGTACTCAGGGTGCTGGGTGCTCAGTGCTCAGGGTGCTGGGTGCTCAGTGCGCGGTGTGCTGGGTGCTCAGTGCTCAGTGCTCAGGGTGTTGGGTGCTCAGTGCTCAGTGCTCAGGGTGCTGGGTGCTCAGTACTCAGGGTGCTGGGTGCTCAGTACTCAGGGTGCTGGGTGATCAGTGCTCAGGGTGCTGGGTGCTCAGGACTCTGGGTGTTGGGTGCTCAGTACTCAGGGTGCTGGGTGCTCAGTGCTCGGGGTGCTGGGTGCTCAGTGCTCGGGGTGCTGGGTGCTCAGTGCTCAGGGTGCTGGGTGCTCAGTATTCAGCGTGCTGGGTGCTCAGTGCTCGGGGTGCTCGGTGCTCAGTACTCAAGGTGCTGGGTGCTCAGTGCTCAGGGTGCTGGGTGCTCACTCCTCGGGGTGCTCCGTGCTCAGTGCTCGGGGTGCTGGGTGCTCAGTGCTCGGGGTGCTGGGTGCTCAGTGCTCAGGGTGCTGGGTGATCAGTATTCAGCGTGCTGGGTGCTCAGTTCTCGGGGTGCACGGTGCTCAGTACTCAAGGTGCTGGGTGCTCAGTGCTCAGGGTGCTGGGTGCCCAGTCCTCGGGGTGCTCCGTTCTCAGTGCTCAGGGTGCTGGGTGCTCAGTACTCAGGGTGCTCAGTGCTCAGTACTCAGGGTGCTGGGTGCTCAGTACTGAGGGTGCTGGGTGCTCAGTGCTCGGGGTGCTGGGTGCTCAGTGCTGAGGGTGGTGCTGGGTGCTCAGTACTCAGGGTGCTGGGTGCTCAGTGCTCAGGGTGCTGGGTGCTCAGTACTAAGGTTGCTGGGTACTAAGTATTCAGGGTGCTCGGTGCTCAGTACTCAGGGTGCTGGGTGCTCAGTGCCCAGGGTGCTGGGTACTCAGTACTCAGGGTGCTGGGTGCTCAGTACTCAGGGTGCTGGGTGCTCAGTGCTCAGGGTGCTTGGTGCTCAGTGCTCAGGGTGCTGGGTGCTCAGTACTCAGGGTGCTGGGTGCTCAGTGCTCAGGGTGCTGGGTGCTCAGTGCTCGGGGTCCTGGGTGCTCAGTGCTCAGGGTGCTGGGTGCTCAGTACTCAGGGTGCTGGGTGCTCAGTGCTCAGGGTGCTGGGTACTCAGTCCTCAGGGTGCTCAGTGCTCAGGGTGCTGGGTGCTCAGTACTCAGGGTGCTGGGTGCTCAGTACTCGGGGTGCTGGGTGCTCCTTGCTCAGGGTGCTGGGTGCTCAGTGCTGAGGGTGGTGCTGGCTGCTCAGTACTCAGGGTGCTGGGTGCTCAGTGCTCAGGGTGCTGGGTGCTCAGTACTAAGCGTCCTGGGTGCTCAGTATTCAGGGTGCTCGGTGCTCAGTACTCAGGGTGCTGGGTGCTCAGTGCTCAGGGTGCTGGGTACTCAGTACTCAGGGGGCTGGGTGCTCAGTACTCAGGGTGCTGGGTGCTCAGTGCTCAGGGTGCTTGGTGCTCAGTGCTCAGGGTGCTGGGTGATCAGTACTCAGCGTGCTGGGTGCTCAGTGCTCAGGGTGATCGGTGCTCAGTACTCAGGGTGCTCAGTACTCAGGGTACTGGCTGCTCAGTGCTCGGGGTGCTGGGTGCTCAGTACTCGGGGTGCTGGGTGCTCTGTACTCAGGGTGCTGGGTGCTCAATGCTCGGGGTCCTGGGTGCTCAGTGCTCAGGGTGATCGGTGCTCAGTACTCAGGGTGCTGGGTGCTCAGTGCTCAGGGTGCTGGGTACTCAGTCCTCAGGGTGCTCAGTGCTCAGGGTGCTGGGTGCTCAGTGCTCGGGGTGCTCGGTGCTCAGTACTCAGGGTGCTGAGTGCTCAGTACTCAGGGTGCTGGGTGCTCAGTACTCATGGTGCTGGGTGCTCAGTACTCAGGGTGCTTGGGGCTCAGTGCTCAGGGTGCTGGGTGCTCAGTGCGCGGGGTGCTGGGTGCTCAGTGCTCGGGGTGCTGGGTGCTCAGTGCTCAGTGCTCTAGGTGTTGGGTGCTCAGTGCTCAGTGCTCAGGGTGCTGGGTGCTCAGTACTCAGGGTGCTGGGTGCTCACTACACAGGGTGCTGGGTGCTCAGTGCTCAGGGTGCTGGGTGCTCAGGACTCTGGGTGTTGGGTGCTCAGTACTCAGGGTGCTGGGTGCTCAGTGCTCGGGGTGCTGGGTGCTCAGTGCTCGGGGTGCTGGGTGCTCAGTGCTCAGGGTGCTGGGTGCTCAGTATTCAGCGTGCTGGGTGCTCAGTTCTCGGGGTGCTCGGTGCTCAGTACTCAAGGTGCTGGGTGCTCAGTGCTCAGGGTGCTGGGTGCCCAGTCCTCGGGGTGCTCCGTTCTCAGTGCTCAGGGTGCTGGGTGCTCAGTACTCAGGGTGCTCAGTGCTCAGTACTCAGGGTGCTGGGTGCTCAGTACTCAGGGTGCTGGGTGCTCAGTGCTCGGGGTGCTGGGTGCTCAGTGCTCGGGGTGCTGGGTGCTCAGTGCTGAGGGTGGTGCTGGGTGCTCAGTACTCAGGGTGCCGGGTGCTCAGTGCTCAGGGTGCTGGGTGCTCAGTACTAAGGCTCCTGGGTGCTCAGTATTCAGGGTGCTCGGTGCTCAGTACTCAGGGTGCTGGGTGCTCAGTGCTCAGGGTGCAGGGTACTCAGTACTCAGGGTGCTGGGTGCTCAGTACTCAGGGTGCTGGGTGCTCAGTGCTCAGGGTGCTTGGTGCTCAGTGCTCAGGGTGCTGGGTGCTCAGTACTCAGGGTGCTGGGTGCTCAGTGCTCAGGGTGCTGGGTGCTCAGTGCTCGGGGTCCTGGGTGCTCAGTGCTCAGGGTGCTGGGTGCTCAGTACTCAGGGTGCTGGGTGCTCAGTGCTCAGGGTGCTGGGTACTCAGTCCTCAGGGTGCTCAGTGCTCAGGGTGCTGGGTGCTCAGTGCTCGGGGTGCTCGGTGCTCAGTACTCAGGGTGCTGAGTGCTCAGTACTCAGGGTGCTGGGTGCTCAGTACTCATGGTGCTGGGTGCTCAGTACTCAGGGTGCTGGGTGCTCAGTGCTCAGGGTGCTGGGTGCTCAGTGCGCGGGGTGCTGGGTGCTCAGTGCTCAGTGCTCAGGGTGTTGGGTGCTCAGTGCTCAGTGCTCAGGGTGCTGGGTGCTCAGTACTCAGGGTGCTGGGTGCTCAGTACTCAGGGTGCTGGGTGCTCAGTGCTCAGGGTGCTGGGTGCTCAGGACTCTGGGTGTTGGGTGCTCAGTACTCAGGGTGCTGGGTGCTCAGTGCTCGGGGTGCTGGGTGCTCAGTGCTCGGGGTGCTTGGTGCTCAGTGCTCAGGGTGCTGGGTGCTCAGTATTCAGCGTGCTCGGTGCTCAGTTCTCGGGGTGCTCGGTGCTCAGTACTCAAGGTGCTGGGTGCTCAGTGCTCAGGGTGCTGGGTGCTCAGTCCTCCGGGTGCTTCGTGCTCAGTGCTCAGGGTGCTGGGTGCTCAGTAGTCAGGGTGCTCGGTGCTCAGTACTCAGGGTTCTCAGTGCTCAGGGTGCTGGGTGCTCAGTACTCAGGGTGCTCAGTGCTCAGTACTCGGGGTGCTGGGTGCTCAGTGCTCAGTGCTCAGGGTGTTGGGTGCTCAGTGCTCAGTGCTCAGGGTGCTGGGTGTTCAGTACTCAGGGTGCTCGGTGCTCAGTGCTCAGGGTGCTGGGTGCTCAGTACTCAGGGTTCTGGGTGCTCAGTGCTCGGGGTGCTGGGTGCTCAGTGCTCAGGGTGATCAGTGCTCAGTACTAAGGGTGCTGGGTGCTCAGTGCTCAGGGTGCTGGGTGCTCAGTCCTCAGGGTGCTCAGTACTCAGGGTGCTCGGTGCTCAGTGCTCAGTACTCAGTGTGCTCAGTACTCAGGGTGCTGGGTGCTCAGTGCTCGGGGTGATGGGTGCTCAGTACTCAGGGTGCTGGGTGCTCAGTACTCGGGGTGCTGGGTGCTCAGTACTCAGGGTGCTGGGTGCTCAGTGCTCGGGGTGCTGGGTGCTCAGTGCTCAGGGTGATCGGTGCTCAGTGCTCAGGGTGCTGGGTGCTCAGTCCAACGGGTGCTCAGTGCTCAGGGTGCTGGGTGCTCAGTGCTCGGGTCCTCGGTGCTCAGTACTCAGGGTGCTGTTTGCTCAGTACTCAGGGTGCTGGCTGCTCAGTACTCATGGTGCAGGGTGCTCAGTACTCAGGGTGCTGGGTGCTCAGTGATCAGGGTGCTGGGTGCTCAGTGCGCGGTGTGCTGGGTGCTCAGTGCTCAGTGCTCAGGGTGTTGGGTGCTCAGTGCTCAGTGCTCAGGGTGCTGGGTGCTCAGTACTCAGGGTGCTGGGTGCTCAGTACTCAGGGTGCTGGGTGATCAGTGCTCAGGGTGCTGGGTGCTCAGGACTCTGGGTGTTGGGTGCTCAGTACTCAGGGTGCTGGGTGCTCAGTGCTCGGGGTGCTGGGTGCTCAGTGCTCGGGGTGCTGGGTGCTCAGTGCTCAGGGTGCTGGGTGCTCAGTGTTCAGCGTGCTGGGTGCTCAGTGCTCGGGGTGCTCGGTGCGCAGTACTCAAGGTGCTGGGTGCTCAGTGCTCAGGGTGCTGGGTGCTCACTCCTCGGGGTGCTCCGTGCTCAGTGCTCGGGGTGCTGGGTGCTCAGTGCTCGGGGTGCTGGGTGCTCAGTGCTCAGGGTGCTGGGTGATCAGTATTCAGCGTCCTGGGTGCTCAGTTCTCGGGGTGCTCGGTGCTCAGTACTCAAGGTGCTGGGTGCTCAGTGCTCAGGGTGCTGGGTGCCCAGTCCTCGGGGTGCTCCGTTCTCAGTGCTCAGGGTGCTGGGTGCTCAGTACTCAGGGTGCTCAGTGCTCAGTACTCAGGGTGCTGGGTGCTCAGTACTCAGGGTGCTGGGTGCTCAGTGCTCGGGGTGCTGGGTGCTCAGTGCTGAGGGTGGTGCTGGGTGCTCAGTACTCAGGGTGCTGGTTGCTCACTGCTCAGGGTGCTGGGTGCTCAGTACTAAGGTTCCTGGGTACTAAGTATTCAGGGTGCTCGGTGCTCAGTACTCAGGGTGCTGGGTGCTCAGTGCCCAGGGTGCTGGGTACTCAGTACTCAGGGTGCTGGGTGCTCAGTACTCAGGGTGCTGGGTGCTCAGTGCTCAGGGTGCTGGGTGCTCAGTGCTCGGGGTCCTGGGTGCTCAGTGCTCAGGGTGCTGGGTGCTCAGTACTCAGGGTGCTGGGTGCTCAGTGCTCAGGGTGCTGGGTACTCAGTCCTCAGGGTGCTCAGTGCTCAGGGTGCTGGGTGCTCAGTGCTCGGGGTGCTCGGTGCTCAGTACTCAGGGTGCTGAGTGCTCAGTACTCAGGGTGCTGGGTGCTCAGTACTCATGGTGCTGGGTGCTCAGTACTCAGGGTGCTGGGTGCTCAGTGCTCAGGGTGCTGGGTTCTCAGTGCGCGGGGTGCTGGGTGCGCAGTGCTCGGGGTGCTGGGTGCTCAGTGCTCAGTGCTCAGGGTGTTCTGTGCTCAGTGCTCAGTGCTCAGGGTGCTGGGTGCTCAGTACTCAGGGTGCTGGGTGCTCAGTACTCAGGGTGCTGGGTGCTCAGTGCTCAGCGTGCTGGGTGCTCAGGACTCTGGGTGTTGGGTGCTCAGTACTCAGGGTGCTGGGTGCTCAGTGCTCGGGGTGCTGGGTGCTCAGTGCTCGGGGTGCTTTGTGCTCAGTGCTCAGGGTGCTGGGTGCTCAGTATTCAGCGTGCTGGGTGCTCAGTTCTCGGGGTGCTCGGTGCTCAGTACTCAAGGTGCTGGGTGCTCAGTGCTCAGGGTGCTGGGTGCTCAGTCCACGGGGTGCTCCGTGCTCAGTGCTCAGGGTGCTGTGTGCTCAGTACTCAGGGTGCTCGGTGCTCAGTACTCAGGGTTCTCAGTGCTCAGGGTGCTGGGTGCTCAGTACTCAGGGTGCTCAGTGCTCAGTGCTCAGGGTGAAGGGTGCTCAGTACTCAGGGTGCTCAGTGCTCAGTACTCGGGGTGCTGGGTGCTCAGTACTCAGGGTGCTCAGTGCTCAGTACTCGGGGTGCTGGGTGCTCAGTGCTCAGGGTGCTCAGTGCTCAGTGCTCGGGGTGCTGGGTGCTCAGTGCTCGGGGCGGTGGGTGCTCAGTGCTCGAGGTGCTGGTTGCTCAGTACTCAGGGTGCTGTGTGCTCAGTGCTCAGTACTCAGCGTGCTGGGTGCTCAGTGCTCAGAGTGTTGGGTGCTCAGTACTCAGGGTGCTGGGTGCTCAGTGCTCAGTGCTCAGGGTGCTCAGTTCTCAGGGTGCTCAGTGCTCAGGGTGCTGGGTGCTCAGGGTGCTGGCTGCTCAGTGCTCGGGGTGCTGGGTGCTCAGTGCTCAGTGCTCAGGGTGCTGGGTGCTCAGTGCTCAGTGCTCAGTGCTCAGGGTGCTGGGTGTTCAGTACTCAGGGTGCTCGGTGCTCAGTGCTCAGGGTGCTGGGTGCTCAGTACTCAGGGTTCTGGGTGCTCAGTGCTCGGGGTGCTGTGTGCTCAGTGCTCAGGGTGATCAGTGCTCAGTACTAAGGGTGCTGGGTGCTCAGTGCTCAGGGTGATGGGTGCTCAGTCCTCAGGGTGCTCAGTACTCAGGGTGCTCGATGCTCAGTGCTCAGTACTCAGGGTGCTCAGTACTCAGGGTGCTGGGTGCTCAGTGCTCGGGGTGCTGGGTGCTCAGTACTCAGGGTGCTGGGTGCTCAGTACTCGGGGTGCTGGGTGCTCAGTACTCAGGGTGCTGGGTGCTCAGTGCTCGGGGTGCTGGGTGCTCAGTGCTCAGGGTGATCGGTGCTCAGTGCTCAGGGTGCTGGGTGCTCAGTCCTCCGGGTGCTCAGTGCTCAGGGTGCTGGGTGCTCAGTGCTCGGGGTGCTGGGTGTTCAGTGCGCGGGGTGCTGGGTGCTCAGTGCTCGGGGTGCTGGGTGCTCAGTGCTCAGTGCTCAGGGTGTTGGGTGCTCAGTGCTCAGTGCTCAGGGTGCTGGGTGCTCACTACTCAGGGTGCTGGGTGCTCAGTACTCAGGGTGCTGGGTGATCAGTGCTCAGGGTGCTGGGTGCTCAGGACTCTGGGTGTTGGGTGCTCAGTACTCAGGGTGCTGGGTGCTCAGTGCTCGGGGTGCTGGGTGCTCAGTGCTCGGGGTGCGGGGTGCTCAGTGCTCAGGGTGCTGGGTGCTCAGTACTCAGGGTGCTGGGTGCTCAGTGCTCGGGGTGCTCGGTGCTCAGTACTCAAGTTGCTGGGTGCTCAGTGCTCAGGGTGCTGGGTGCTCACTCCTCGGTGTGCTCCGTGCTCAGTGCTCAGGGTGCTGGGTGTTCAGTACTCAGGTTGCTCGGTGCTCAGTACTCCGGGTTCTCAGTGCTCAGGGTGCTCAGTGCTCAGTACTCGGGGTGCTGGGTGCTCAGTACTCAGGGTGCTCAGTGCTCAGTACTCGGGGTGCTGGGTGCTCAGTGCTCAGTGTGCTCAGTGCTCAGTGCTCGGGGTGCTGGGTGCTCAGTGCTCGGGGCGCTGGGTGCTCAGTGCTCGAGGTGCTGGTTGCTCAGTACTCAGGGTGCTGTGTGCTCAGTGCTCAGTACTCAGCGTGCTGGGTGCTCAGTGCTCGGGGTGCTGGGTGCTCAGGGCTGTGGTGCTGGGTGCTCAGTGCTCAGTGCTCAGGGTGCTGGGTGCTCAGTGCTCAGTGCTCAGGGTGCTGGTTGCTCAGTACTCAGGGTGCTGGGTGCTCAGTACTCAGGGTCCTCTGTGCTCAGTACTCAGGGTGCTGGGAGCTCAGTGCTCGGGGTGCTGCGTGCTCTGTGCTCAGGGTGCTGGGTGCTCAGTGCTCAGGGTGCTGGGTGCTCAGTACTCAGGGTGCTGGGTGCTCAGTGCTCGGGGTGCTCGGTGCTCAGTACTCAAGGTGCTGGGTGCTCAGTGCTCAGGTTGCTGGGTGCTCAGTCCTCGGGGTGCTCTGTGCTCAGTGATCAGGGTGCTGGGTGCTCAGTACTCAGGGTGCTCGGTGCTCAGTACTCAGGGTTCTCAGTCCTCAGTACTCAGGGTGCTGGGTGCTCAGTGCTCAGGGTGCTGGGTGCTCAGTACCCAGGGTGCTCAGTGCTCAGTACTCGGAGTGCTTGGTGCTCAGTACTCAGGGTGCTCAGTGCTCAGTACTCGGTGTGCTGGGTGCTCAGTGCTCAGGGTGCTCAGTGTTCAGTGCTCGGGGTGCTGGGTGCTCAGTGCTCGGGGCGCTGGGTGCTCAGTACTCAGGGTGCTCTGTGCTCAGTACTCAGTACTCAGGGTGCTGGGTGCTCAGTGCTCAGGGTGCTGTGTGCTCAGTAATCTGGGTATTGGGTGCTCAGTACTCAGCGTGCTGGGTGCTCAGTGCTCGGGGTGCTGGGTGCTCAGTGCTCGGGGCGCTGGGTGCTCAGTGCTCGAGGTGCTGGTTGCTCAGTACTCAGGGTGCTGTGTGCTCAGTGCTCAGTACTCAGCGTACTGGGTGCTCAGTGCGCAGAGTGTTGGGTGCTCAGTACTCAGGGTGCTGGGTGCTCAGTGCTCAGTGCTCAGGGTGCTCAGAGCTCAGGGTGCTCAGTGCTCAGGGTGCTGGGTGCTCAGTGCTCGGGGTGCTGGGTGCTCAGTACTCGGGGTGCTCAGTGCTCAGTACTCAGGGTGCTGTGTGCTCAGTACTCTGGGTGCTGGGTGCTCAGTACTCAGGGTGCTGGGTGCTCAGTGCTCGGGGTGCTGGGTGCTCAGTGCTCAGGGTGATCGGTGCTCAGTGCTCAGGGTGCTGGGTGCTCAGTCCTCCGGGTGCTCAGTGCTCAGGGTGCTGGGTGCTCAGTGCTCGGGGTGCTCGGTGCTCAGTACTCAGGGTGCTGAGTGCTCAGTACTCAGGGTGCTGGGTGCTCAGTACTCAGGGTGCTGGGTGCTCAGTACTCAGGGTGCTGGGTGCTCAATGCTCAGGGTGCTGGGTGCTCAGTGCTCAGGGTGCTGGGTGCTCAGTGCTCGGGGTGCTGGGTGCTCAGGGCTGTGGTGCTGGGTGCTCAGTGCTCAGTGCTCAGGGTGCTGGGTGCTCAGTGCTCAGTGCTCAGGGTGCTGGTTGCTCAGAACTCAGGGTGCTGGGTGCTCAGTACTCAGGGTGCTGGGTGCTCAGTGCTCAGGGTGCTCTGTGCTCAGTACTCAGGGTGCTGGGAGCTCAGTGCTTGGGGTGCTGCGTGCTCTGTGCTCAGGGTGCTGGGTGCTCAGTGCTCAGGGTGCTGGGTGCTCAGTGCTCAGGGTGCTGGGTGCTCAGTCCTCCGGGTGCTCAGTGCTCAGGGTGCTGGGTGCTCAGTGCTCGGGGTCCTCGGTGCTCAGTACTCAGGGTGCTGAGTGCTCAGTACTCAGGGTGCTGGGTGCTCAGTACTCATGGTGCTGGGTGCTCAGTACTCAGGGTGCTGGGTGCTCAGTGCTCAGGGTGCTGGGTGCTCAGTGCGCGGGGTGCTGGGTGCTCAGTGCTCAGTGCTCAGGGTGTTGGGTGCTCAGTGCTCAGTGCTCAGGGTGCTGGGTGCTCAGTACTCAGGGTGCTGGGTGCTCAGTACTCAGGGTGCTGGGTGATCAGTGCTCAGGGTGCTGGGTGCTCAGGACTCTGGGTGTTGGGTGCTCAGTACTCAGGGTGCTGGGTGCTCAGTGCTCGGGGTGCTGGGTGCTCAGTGCTCGGGGTGCTGGGTGCTCAGTGCTCAGGGTGCTGGGTGCTCAGTATTCAGCGTGCTGGGTGCTCAGTGCTCGGGGTGCTCGGTGCTCAGTACTCAAGGTGCTGGGTGCTCAGTGCTCAGGGTGCTGGGTGATCAGTATTCAGCGTGCTGGTTGCTCAGTTCTCGGGGTGCTCGGTGCTCAGTACTCAAGGTGCTGGGTGCTCAGTGCTCAGGGTGCTGGGTGCCCAGTCCTCGGGGTGCTCCGTTCTCAGTGCTCAGGGTGCTTTGTGCTCAGTACTCAGGGTGCTCAGTGCTCAGTACTCAGGGTGCTGGGTGCTCAGTATTCAGGGTGCTGGGTGCTCAGTGCTCAGGGTGCTGGGTGCTCAGTGCTGAGTGTGGTGCTGGGTGCTCAGTACTCAGGGTGCTGGGTGCTCAGTGCTCAGGGTGCTGGGTGCTCAGTACTAAGGTTCCTGGGTACTAAGTATTCAGGGTGCTCGGTGCTCAGTACTCAGGGTGCTGGGTGCTCAGTGCTCAGGGTACTGGGTACTCAGTACTCAGGGTGCTGGGTGCTCAGTACTCAGGGTGCTGGGTGCTCAGTGCTCAGGGTGCTTGGTGCTCAGTGCTCAGGGTGCTGGGTGCTCAGTACTCAGGGTGCTGGGTGCTCAGTGCTCAGGGTGCTGGGTGCTCAGTGCTCAGGGTCCTGGGTGCTCAGTGCTCAGGGTGCTGGGTGCTCAGTACTCAGGGTGCTGGGTGCTCATTGCTCAGGGTGCTGGGTACTCAGTCCTCAGGGTGCTCAGTGCTCAGGGTGCTGGGTGCTCAGTGCTCGGGGTGCTCGGTGCTCAGTACTCAGGGTGCTGAGTGCTCAGTACTCAGGGTGCTGGTTGCTCAGTACTCATGGTGCTGGGTGCTCAGTACTCAGGGTGCTGGGTGCTCAGTGCTCAGGGTGCTGGGTGCTCAGTGCGCGGGGTGCTGGGTGCTCAGTGCTCGGGGTGCTGGGTGCTCAGTGCTCAGTGCTCAGGGTGTTCTGTGCTCAGTGCTCAGTGCTCAGGGTGCTGGTTGCTCAGTACTCAGGGTTCTGGGTGCTCAGTACTCAGGGTGCTGGGTGCTCAGTGCTCAGGGTGCTGGGTGCTCAGGACTCTGGGTGTTGGGTGCTCAGTACTCAGGGTGCTGGGTGCTCAGTGCTCGGTGTGCTGGGTGCTCAGTGCTCGGGGTGCTTGGTGCTCAGTGCTCAGGGTGCTGGGTGCTCAGTCCTCGGGGTGCTCGGTGCTCAGTACTCAGGGTGCTGGGTGCTCAGTGCTCAGGGTGCTGGGTGCTCACTCCTCGGGGTGCTCCCTGCTCAGTGCTCAGGGTGCTGGGTGTTCAGTACTCAGGTTGCTCGGTGCTCAGTACTCCGGGTTCTCAGTGCTCAGGGTGCTCAGTGCTCAGTACTCGGGGTGCTGGGTGCTCAGTACTCAGGGTGCTCAGTGCTCAGTACTCGGGGTGCTGGGTGCTCAGTGCTCAGTGTGCTCAGTGCTCAGTGCTCGGGGTGCTGGGTGCTCAGTGCTCGGCGCTGGGTGCTCAGTGCTCGAGGTGCTGTTTGCTCAGTACTCAGGGTGCTGTGTGCTCAGTGCTCAGTACTCAGCGTGCTGGGTGCTCAGTGCTCAGAGTGTTGGGTGCTCAGTACTCAGGGTGCTGGGTGCTCAGTGCTCAGTGCTCAGGGTGCTCAGTGCTCAGGGTGCTCAGTGCTCAGGGTGCTGGGTGCTCAGTGCTCGGGGTGCTGGGTGCTCAGTACTCGGGGTGCTCAGTGCTCAGTACTCAGGGTGCTGGGTGCTCAGTACTCTGGGTGCTGGGTGCTCAGTACTCAGGGTCCTGGGTGCTCAGTGCTCGGGGTGCTGGGTGCTCAGTGCTCAGGGTGATCGGTGCTCAGTGCTCAGGGTGCTGGGTGCTCAGTCCTCCGGGTGCTCAGTGCTCAGGGTGCTGGGTGCTCAGTGCTCGGGGTGCTCGGTGCTCAGTACTCAGGGTGCTGAGTGCTCAGTACTCAGGGTGCTGGGTGCTCAGTACTCAGGGTGCTGGGTGCTCAGTACTCAGGGTGCTGGGTGCTCAATGCTCAGGGTGCTGGGTGCTCAGTGCTCAGGGTGCTGGGTGCTCAGTGCTCGGGGTGCTGGGTGCTCAGGGCTGTGGTGCTGGGTGCTCAGTGCTCAGTGCTCAGGGTGCTGGGTGCTCAGTGCTCAGTGCTCAGGGTGCTGGTTGCTCAGTACTCAGGGTGCTGGGTGCTCAGTATTCAGGGTGCTGGGTGCTCAGTGCTCAGGGTGCTCTGTGCTCAGTACTCAGGGTGCTGGGAGCTCAGTGCTCAGGGTGCTGCGTGCTCTGTGCTCAGGGTGCTGGGTGCTCAGTGCTCAGGGTGCTGGGTGCTCAGTACTCAGGGTGCTGGGTGCTCAGTGCTCACGGTGCTGGGTGCTCAGTCCTCGGGGTGCTCTGTGCTCAGTGATCAGGGTGCTGGGTGCTCAGTACTCAGGGTGCTCGGTGCTCAGTACTCAGGGTTCTCAGTGCTCAGTACTCAGGGTGCTGGGTGCTCAGTGCTCAGGGTGCTGGGTGCTCAGTACCCAGGGTGCTCAGTGCTCAGTACTCGGAGTGCTTGGTGCTCAGTACTCAGGGTGCTCAGTGCTCAGTACTCGGTGTGCTGGGTGCTCAGTGCTCAGGGTGCTCAGTGTTCAGTGCTCGGGGTGCTGGGTGCTCAGTGCTCGGGGCGCTGGGTGCTCAGTGCTAGGGGTGCTGGGTGCTCAGTACTCGGGGTGCTGGGTGCTCAGTAATCAGGGTGCTCTGTGCTCAGTACTCAGTACTCAGGGTGCTGGGTGCTCAGTGCTCAGGGTGCTGGGTGCTCAGTAATCTGGGTATTGGGTGCTCAGTACTCAGCGTGCTGGGTGCTCCGTGCTCGGGGTGCTGGGTGCTCAGTGCTCGGGGAGCTCGGTGCTCAGTACTCAGGGTGCTGGGTGCTCAGTACTCAGGGTGCTGGGTGCTCATTCTCGGGGTGCCGGGTGCTCAGTGCTCGGGGTGCTCGGTGCTCATTACTCAAGGTGCTGGGTGCTCAGTTCTCAGGGTGCTGGGTGCTCAGTGCTCGGGGTGCTCGGTGCTCAGTACTCAAGGTGCTGTGTGCTCAGTTCTCAGGGTGCTGGGTGCTCAGTTCTCAGGGTGCTGGGTGCTCAGTGCTCGGGGTGCTCAGTACTCAGTGCTCGGGGTCCTGGGTGCTCCGTGCTCGGGGTGCTGGGCGCTCAGTGCTCTGGGTGCATAGTGCTCAGTACTCAGGGTGCTGGGTGCTCAGTACTCAGGGTGCTGGGTGCTCATTCTCGGGGTGCTGGGTGCTCAGTGCTCGGGGTGCTGGGTGCTCAGTACTCAGGGTGCTGGGGGCTCAGTACTCGGGGTGCTGGGTGCTCTGTACTCAGGGTGCTGGGTGCTCAGTGCTCGGGGTCCTGGGTGCTCAGTCTCAGGGTGCTGGGTGCTCAGTGCTCAGGGTGCTGGGTGCGCAGTCCTCAGGGTGCTCAGTGCTCAGGGTGCTGGGTGCTCAGTGCTCGGGGTGCTCGGTGCTCAGTACTCAGGGTGCTGAGTGCTCAGTACTCAGGATGCTGGGTGCTCAGTACTCATGGTGCTGGGTGCTCAGTACTCAGGGGGCTGGGTGCTCAGTGCTCAGGGTGCTGGGTGCTCAGTGCTCAGGGTGCTGGGTGCTCAGTGCTCGGGGTGCTGTGTGCTCAGTGCTCGGGGTGATGGGTGCTCAGTGCTCAGTGCTCAGGGTGTTGGGTGCTCAGTGCTCAGTGCTCAGGGTGCTGGGTGCTCAGTACTCAGGGTGCTGGGTGCTCAGTACTCAGGGTGCTGGGTGCTCAGTGCTCAGGGTGCTGGGTGCTCAGTACTCTGGGTGTTGGGTGCTCAGTACTCAGGGTGCTCGGTGCTCAGTGCTCGGGGTGCTGGGTGCTCAGTGCTCAGGGTGCTGTGTGCTCAGTGCTCAGGGTTCTGGGTGCTTAGTACTCAAGGTGCTGGTTGCTCAGTGCTCAGGGTGCTGGGTGCTCAGTCCTCGGGGTGCTCCGTGCTCAGTGCTCAGGGTGCTGGGTGCTCAGTACTCAGGGTACTCGGTGCTCAGTACTCAGGGTTCTCAGTGCTCAGTGCTCAGGGTGCTGGGTGCTCAGTGCTCGGGGTGCTCGGTGCTCAGTACTCAAGGTGCTGGGTGCTCAGTGCTCAGGGTGCTGGATGCTCAGTCCTCGGGGTGCTCCGTGCTCAGTGCTCAGGGTGCTGGGTGCTCAGTACTCAGGGTGCTTGGTGCTCAGTGCTCGGGGTGCTCGGTGCTCAGTACTCAAGGTGCTGGGTGCTCAGTACTCAGGGTGCTGGGTGCTCAGTCCTCGGGGTGCTCAGTGCTCAGTACACAGGGTGTTGGGTGCTCAGTGCTAGGGGTGCTGGGTGCTCAGTGCTCAATACTCAGGGTGCTGGGTGCTCAGTGCTCAGGGTGCTGAGTGCTCAGTACTCAGCGTGCTGGGTGCTCAGTACTCAGGGTGTTGGGTGCTCAGTGCTCAGGGTGCTGGGTGCTCCGTGCTCAGTGTGCTGGGTGCTCAGTGCTCAGGGTGCTGGGTGCTCAGTACTCAGCGTGCTGGGTGCTCAGTACTCAGGGTGCTGGGTGCTCAGTGCTCAGGGTGCTGAGTGCTCAGTACTCAGCGTGCTGGGTGCTCAGTTCTCAGGGTGCTGGGTGCTCAGTGCTCAGGGTGCTGGGTGCTCAGTACTCAGGGTACTGGGTGCTCAGTGCTCAGTGTGCTGGGTGTTCAGTGCTCAGGGTGCTGGGTGCTCAGTACTCAGTGCTCGGGGTCCTGGGTGATCCGTGCTCGGGGTGCTGGGTGCTCAGTACTCAGGGTGCTGGGTGCTCATTCTCGGGGTGCTGGGTGCTCAGTGCTCGGTGTGCCGGGTGCTCAGTGCTCAGGGTGCTGGGGGCTCAGTACTCAGGGTGCTGGGTGCTCAGTACTCAGGGTGCTCGGTTCTCAGTACTCAGGGTGCTGGGTGCTCATTCTCGGGGTGCTGGGTGCTCAGTGCTCGGGTTGCTGGGTGGTCAGTACTCAGGGTGCTGGGGGCTCAGTACTCAGGGTGCTGGGTGCTCAGTACTCAGGGTGCTCGGTTCTCAGTACTCAGGGTGCTGGGTGCTCATTCTCGGGGTGCTGGGTGCTCAGTGCTCGGGTTGCTGGGTGCTCAGTACTCAGTGTGCTAGGTGCTCAGTACTCAGGGTGCTCAGTGCTCAGTACTCAGCGTGCTGGGTGCTCAGTGCTCAGGGTCCTCGGTGCTCAGTACTCAGGGTGCTCAGTGCTCAGTACTCAGCGTGCTTTGTGCTCAGTGCTCAGGGTGCTGGGTGCTCAGTACTCAGGGTGCTGGGTGCTCAGTACTCAGGGTGCTGGGTGCTCAGTACTCAGGGTGCTGGGTGCTCAGTGCTCGGGGTGCTCGGTGATCAGTACTCAGGGTGCTGGGTGCTCAGTGCTCAGGGTGCTGAGTACTCAGTACTCAGGGTGCTGGGTGCTCAGTGCTCAGGGTGCTGGGTGCTCAGTGCTCAGGGTGCTGGGTGCTCAGTGCTCGGGGTGCTGGGTGCTCAGTGCTCGGGGTGCTGGGTGCTCAGTGCTCGGGGTGCTGGGTGCTCAGTACTCAGGGTGCTGGGGGCTCAGTACTCAGGGTGCTGGGTGCTCAGTGTTCAGGGTGCTGGGTGCTCAGTACTCAGGGTGCTGGGTGCTCAGTACGCAGGGTGTTCGGTGCTCAGTACTCAGGGTGCTCAGTGCTCAGTACTCAGGGTGCTGGTTGCTCAGTGCTCGGGGTGCTCGGTGCTCAGTACTCAGAGTGCTGGGTGCTCAGTACTCAGGGTGCTGGGTCCTCAGTACTCAGGGTGCTGGGTGCTCAGTACTCAGGGTGCTGGGTGCTCAATACTCAGGGTGCTGGGTGCTCAGTTCTCAGGGTGCTGTGTGCTCAGTACTCAGGGTGCTTGGTGCTCAGTACTTAGTGTGCTCGGTGCTCAGTACTCAGGGTGCTGGGTGCTCAGTGCTCAGGGTGCTTTGTACTCAGTACTCAGGGTTCTGGGTGCTCAGTACTCAGGGTGCTGGGTGCTCAGTGCTCAGGGTGCTGGGTGCTCAGTGCTCAGGGTGCTGGGTGCTCAGTACTCAGGGTGCTGGGTGCTCAGTGCTCAGGGTGATCGGTGCTCAGTACTCAGGGTGCTCAGTACTCAGGGTGCTGGGTGCTCAGTGCTCGGTGTGCTGGGTGCTCAGTGCTCAGGGTGCTGGGTGCTCAGTGCTCGGGGTGCTCGCTGCTCAGGGTGCTGGGTGCTCAGTCCTCAGGGTGCTCAGTGCTCAGGGTGCTGGGTGCTCAGTGCTCGGGGTGCTCGGTGCTCAGTACTCAGGGTGCTGGGTGCTCATTACTCATGGTGCTGGGTGCTCAGTACTCAGGGGGCTGGGTGCTCAGTGCTCAGGGTGCTGGGTGCTCATTGCTCAGGGCGCTGGGTGCTCAGTGCTCTGGGTGCTGGGTGCTCAGTGCTCAGGGTGCTGGGTGGTCAGTGCTCAGTGCTCAGGGTGCTGGGTGCTCAGTGCTCAGTGCTCAGGGTGCTGGGTGCTCAGTACTCAGGGTGCTGGGTGCTCAGTACTCAGGGTGCTGGGAGCTCAGTGATCAGGGTGCTGGGTGCTCAGTACTCAAGGTGCTGGGTGCTCAGTGCTCAGGTTGCGGGGTGCTCAGTCCTCGGGGTGCTCCGTGCTCAGTGCTCAGGGGGCTGGGTGCTCAGTACTCAGGGTGCTCGGTGCTCAGTACTCAGGGTTCTCAGTGCTCAGGGTGCTGGGTGCTCAGTACTCAGGGTGCTCAGTGCTCAGTACTCGGGGTGCTGGGTGCTCAGTACTCAGGGCGCTCAGTGCTCAGTACTCGGGGTGCTGGGTGCTCAGTGCTCAGTGTGCTCAGTGCTCAGTGCTTGGGGTGCTGGGTGCTCAGTGCTCGGGGCGCTGGGTGCTCAGTGCTCGGGGTGCTGGGTGCTCAGTACTCAGGGTGCTGTGTGCTCAGTGCTCAGTACTCAGCGTGCTGGGTGCTCAGTGCTCAGAGTGTTGGGTGCTCAGTACTCAGGGTGCTGGGTGCTCAGTGCTCAGTGCTCAGGGTGCTCAGTGCTCAGGGTGCTCAGTGCTCAGGGTGCTGGGTGCTCAGGGTGCTGGGTGCTCAGTTCTCGGGGTGCTGGGTGCTCAGTGCTCAGTGCTCAGGGTGCTGGGTGCTCAGTGCTGAGTGCTCAGGGTGCTGGGTGTTCAGTACTCAGGGTGCTCGGTGCTCAGTGCTCAGGGTGCTGGGTGCTCAGTACTCAGGGTGCTGGGTGCTCAGTGCTCGGGGTGCTGGGTGCTCAGTGCTCAGTGTGATCAGTGCTCAGTACTCAGTGTGCTGGGTTCTCAGTGCTCTGGGTGCTGGGTGCTCAGTGCTCGGGGTGCTGGGTGCACAGTACTCAGGGTGCTGGGTGCTCAGTACTCGGGGTGCTGGGTGCTCAGTGCTCAGGGTGCTGGGTGCTCAGTGCTCGGGGTGCTGGGTGCTCACTGCTCAGAGTGATCGGTGCTCAGTGCTCAGAGTGCTGGGTGCTCAGTCCTCCGGTTGCTCAGTGCTCAGGGTGCTGGGTGCTCATTGCTCGGTGTGCTCGGTGCTCAGTACTCAGGGTGCTCAGTGCTCAGTACTCAGGGTGCTGGGTGCTCAGTACTCAGGTTGCTTGTTGCTCAGTACTCAGGGTGCTGGGTGCTCAGTGCTCAGGGTGCTGGCTGCTCAGTGCTCAGGGTGCTGGGTGCTCAGTACTTAGTGCTCAGGATGCTGGGTGCTCAGTGCTCAGGGTGCTTTGTGCTCAGTGCTCAGGGTGGTCAGTGCTCAGTGCTCAGTACTCAGGGTGCTTGGTGCTCAGTACTCAGGGTGCTGGGTGCTCAGTGCTCGGGTTACCCGGTGCTCAGTGCTCGGGTTGCTCAGTGCTCAGTACTCAAGGTGCTGAGTGCTCAGTGCTCAGGGTGCTGGGTGCTCAGTGCTCAGGGTGCTGGGTGCTCAGTGCTCAGCGTGCTTGATGCTCAGTACTCAGGGTGTTGGGTGCTCAGTGCTCAGGGTGCTGGGTGCTCAGTGCTCGGGGTGCTGGGTGCTCATTACTCAGGGTGCTGGGTGCTCAGTACTCAGGGTGCAGGGTGCTTAGTACTAGGGGTGCTGGGTGCTCAGTGCCCAGTGCTCAGGATGCTGGGTGCTCAGTGCTCGGGCTGCTGGGTGCTCAGTGCTCAGGGTGCTGGGTGCCCAGTACTCAGGGTGCTGGGTTCTCAGTACTCAGGGTGCTGGGTGCACTGTGCTAGGGGTGCTGGGTCCTCAGTGCTCGGGGTCTGGGTGCTCAGTACTCAGGGTGCTGGGTGCTCAGTACACAGGGTGCTGGGTGCTCAGTGCTCAGGGTGCTGGGTGCTCAGTGCTCTGGGTGCTGGGTGCTCAGTGCTCAGGGTGCTGGGTGCTCAGTTCTCAGGGTGCTGGGTGCTCAGTGATCGGGGTGTTGGGTACTGAGTGCTCAGGGTGCTGGGTGCTCAGTGCTCGGGGTGCTCGGTGCTCAGTGCTCAGGGTCCTGGGTGCTCAGTACTCAGGGTGCTGGGTGCTTAGTACTCAGGGTGCTCAGTGCTCAGTACACAGGGTGCTGGGTGCTCAGTGCTAGGGGTGCTGGGTGCTCAGTGCTCAGTACTCAGGGTGCTGGGTGCTCAGTGCTCAGGGTGCTGAGTGCTCAGTACTCAGCGTGCTGGGTGCTCAGTACTCAGGGTGCTGGGTGCTCAGTGCTCAGGGTGCTGGGTGCTCCGTGCTCAGTGTGCTGGGTGCTCAGTGCTCAGGGTGCTGGGTGCTCAGTACTCAGCGTGCTGGGTGCTCAGTACTCAGGGTGCTGGGTGCTCAGTGCTCAGGGTGCTGAGTGCTCAGTACTCAGCGTGCTGGGTACTCAGTTCTCAGGGTGCTGGGTGCTCAGTGCTCAGGGTGCTGGGTGCTCAGTACTCAGGGTGCTGGGTGCTCAGTGCTCAGTGTGCTGGGTGTTCAGTGCTCAGGGTGCTGGGTGCTCAGTACTCAGTGCTCGGGGTCCTGGGTGATCCGTGCTCGGGGTCCTGGGTGCTCAGTACTCAGGGTGCTGGGTGCTCATTCTCGGGGTGCTGGGTGCTCAGTGCTCGGTGTGCCGGGTGCTCATTGCTCAGGGTGCTGGGGGCTCAGTACTCAGGGTGCTGGGTGCTCAGTACTCAGGGTGCTCGGTTCTCAGTACTCAGGGTGCTGGGTGCTCATTCTCGGGGTGCTGGGTGCTCAGTGCTCGGGTTGCTGGGTGGTCAGTACTCAGGGTGCTGGGGGCTCAGTACTCAGGGTGCTGGGTGCTCAGTACTCAGGGTGATCTGTTCTCAGTACTCAGGGTGCTGGGTGCTCAGTGCTCGGGGTGCTGGGTGCTCAGTACTCGGGGTGCTCAGTACTCAGGGTACTGGGTGCTCAGTACTCAGGGTGCTGGGTGCTCAGTGCTCGGGGTGCTCGGTGCTCAGTACTCGGGGTGCTGGGTGCTCAGTACTCGGGGTGCTGGTTGCTCAGTGCTCAGGGTGCTGGGTGCTCAGTGCTCGGGGTGCTGGGTGCTCAGTGCTGAGGGTGCTGGCTGCTCAGTGCTCAGGGTGCTGGGTGCTCAGTACTCAGTGTGCTAGGTGCTCAGTACTCATGGTGCTCAGTGCTCAGTACTCAGCGTGCTGGGTGCTCAGTGCTCAGGGTCCTCGGTGCTCAGTACTCAGGGTGCTCAGTGCTCAGTACTCAGCGTGCTTTGTGCTCAGTGCTCAGGGTGCTGGGTGCTCAGTACTCAGGGTGCTGGGTGCTCAGTACTCAGGGTGCTGGGTGCTCAGTACTCAGGGTGCTGGGTGCTCAGTGCTCGGGGTGCTCGGTGATCAGTACTCAGGGTGCTGGGTGCTCAGTGCTCAGGGTGCTGAGTACTCAGTACTCAGGGTGCTGGGTGCTCAGTGCTCAGGGTGCTGGGTGCTCAGTGCTCAGGGTGCTGGGTGCTCAGTGCTCGGGGTGCTGGGTGCTCAGTGCTCGGGGTGCTGGGTGCTCAGTGCTCGGGGTGCTGGGTGCTCAGTGCTCGGGGTGCTGGGTGCTCAGTACTCAGGGTGCTGGGGGCTCAGTACTCAGGGTGCTGGGTGCTCAGTGTTCAGGGTGCTGGGTGCTCAGTCCTCAGGGTGCTGGGTGCTCAGTACTCAGGGTGTTCGGTGCTCAGTACTCAGGGTGCTCAGTACTGAGGGTGCTGGTTGCTCAGTGCTCGGGGTGCTCGGTGCTCAGTACTCAGAGTGCTGGGTGCTCAGTACTCAGGGTGCTGTGTGCTCAGTACTCAGGGTGCTGGGTGCTCAGTACTCAGGGTGCTGGGTGCTCAGTACTCAGGGTGCTGGGTGCTCAGTTCTCAGGGTTCTGTGTGCTCAGTACTCAGGGTGCTTGGTGCTCAGTACTTAGTGTGCTCGGTGCTCAGTACTCAGGGTGCTGGGTGCTCAGTGCTCAGGGTGCTTTGTACTCAGTACTCAGGGTTCTGGGGGCTCAGTACTCAGGGTGCTGGGTGCTCAGTGCTCAGGGTGCTGGGTGCTCAGTGCTCAGGGTGCTGGGTGCTCAGTACTCAGGGTGCTGGGTGCTCAGTGCTCAGGGTGATCGGTGCTCAGTACTCAGGGTGCTCAGTACTCAGGGTGCTGGGTGCTCAGTGCTCGGTGTGCTGGGTGCTCAGTGCTCAGGGTGCTGGGTGCTCAGTGCTCGGGGTGCTCGGTGCTCAGGGTGCTGGGTGCTCAGTCCTCAGGGTGCTCAGTGCTCAGGGTGCTGGGTGCTCAGTGCTCGGGGTGCTCGGTGCTCAGTTCTCAGGGTGCTGGGTGCTCAGTACTCATGGTGCTGGGTGCTCAGTACTCAGGGGGCTGGGTGCTCAGTGCTCAGGGTGCTGGGTGCTCAGTGCTCAGGGCGCTGGGTGCTCAGTGCTCGGGGTGCTGGGTGCTCAGTGCTCGGGGTGCTGGGTGGTCAGTGCTCAGTGCTCAGGGTGCTGGGTGCTCAGTGCTCAGTGCTCAGGGTGCTGGGTGCTCAGTACTCAGGGTGCTGGGTGCTCAGTACTCAGGGTGCTGGGAGCTCAGTGATCAGGGTGCTGGGTGCTCAGTACTCAAGGTGCTGGGTGCTCAGTGCTCAGGTTGCGGGGTGCTCAGTCCTCGGGGTGCTCCGTGCTCAGTGCTCAGGGGGCTGGGTGCTCAGTACTCAGGGTGCTCGGTGCTCAGTACTCAGGGTTCTCAGTGCTCAGGGTGCTGGGTGCTCAGTACTCAGGGCGCTCAGTGCTCAGTACTCGGGGTGCTGGGTGCTCAGTGCTCAGTGTGCTCAGTGCTCAGTGCTCGGGGTGCTGGGTGCTCAGTGCTCGGGGCGCTGGGTGCTCAGTGCTCGGGGTGCTGGGTGCTCAGTACTCAGGGTGCTGTGTGCTCAGTGCTCATTACTCAGCGTGCTGGGTGCTCAGTGCTCAGAGTGTTCGGTGCTCAGTACTCAGGGTGCTGGGTGCTCAGTGCTCAGTGCTCAGGGTGCTCAGTGCTCAGGGTGCCCAGTGCTCAGGGTGCTGGGTGCTCAGGGTGCTGGGTGCTCAGTGCTCGGGGTGCTGGGTGCTCAGTGCTCAGTGCTCAGGGTGCTGGGTGCTCAGTGCTGAGTGCTCAGGGTGCTGGGTGTTCAGTACTCAGGGTGCTCGGTGCTCAGTGCTCAGGGTGCTGGGTGCTCAGTACTCAGGGTGCTGGGTGCTCAGTGCTCGTGGTGCTTTGTGCTCAGTGCTCAGGGTGATCAGTGCTCAGTACTCAGGGTGCTGGGTTCTCAGTGCTCTGGGTGCTGGGTGCTCAGTCCTCAGGGTGCTCAGTACTCAGGATGCTCTGTGCTCAGTGCTCAGTACTCAGGGTGCTCAGTACTCAGGGTGCTGGGTGCTCAGTGCTCGGGGTGCTGGGTGCTCAGTACTCAGAGTGATCGGTGCTCAGTGCTCAGAGTGCTGGGTGCTCAGTCCTCCGGGTGCTCAGTGCTCAGGGTGCTCGGTGCTCATTGCTCGGTGTGCTCGGTGCTCAGTACTCAGGGTGCTGAGTGCTCAGTACTCAGGGTGCTGGGTGCTCAGTACTCAGGTTGCTTGTTGCTCAGTACTCAGGGTGCTGGGTGCTCAGTGCTCAGGGTGCTGGGTGCTCAGTGCTCGGGGTGCTGGGTGCTCAGGGCTGTGGTGCTGGGTGCTCAGTGCTCAGTGCTCAGGGTGCTGGGTGCTCAGTGCTCAGTGCTCAGGGTGCTGGTTGCTCAGTACTCAGGGTGCTGGGTGCTCAGTACTCAGGGTGCTGGGTGCTCAGTGCTCAGGGTGCTCTGTGCTCAGTACTCAGGGTGCTGGGTTCTCAGTGCTTGGGGTGCTGCGTGCTCAGTGCTCAGGGAGCTGGGTGCTCAGTGCTCAGGGTGCTGGGTGCTCAGTACTCAGGGTGCTGGGTTCTCAGTACTCAGGGTGCTGGGTGCTCAGTCCTCGGGGTGCTCCGTGCTCAGTGATCAGGGTGCTGGGTGCTCAGTACTCAGGGTGCTCGGTGCTCAGTACTCAGGGTTTTCAGTGCTCAGTACTCAGGGTGCTGGGTGCTCAGTGCTCAGGGTGCTGGGTGCTCAGTACTCAGGGTGCTCAGTGCTCAGTACTCGGGGTACTTGGTGCTCAGTACTCAGGGTGCTCAGTGCTCAGTACTCGGGGTGCTGGGTGCTCAGTGCTCAATGTGCTCAGTGCTCAGTGCTCGGGGTGCTGGGTGCTCAGTGCTCGGGGCGCTGGGTGCTCAGTGCTCGGGGTGCTGGGTGCTCAGTACTCGGGGTGCTGGGTGCTCAGTGCTCAGGGTGCTCAGTGCTCAGTACTCAGTGCTCAGGGTGCTCAGTGCTCAGTGCTCAGGGTGCTGGGTGTTCAGTACTCAGGGTGCTGGGTGCTCAGTACTCAGGGTGCTGGGTGCTCAGTGCTCAGGGTGCTGGGAGCTCAGTAGTCTGGGTGTTGGGTGCTCAGTACTCAGGGTGCTGGGTGCTCCGTGCTCAGGGTGCTGGGTGCTCAGTGCTCAGGGTTCTGGGTGCTCAGTGCTCAGGGTGCTGGGTGCTCAGTACTCAGGGTGCTGGGTGCTTAGTGCTCGAGGTGCTCGGTGCTCAGTACTCAAGGTGCTGGGTGCTCAGTGCTCAGGGTGCTGGGTGCTCAGTACTCGGGGTGCTCCGTGCTCATGGTGCTGGGTGCTCAGTGCTCAGGGTGCCTGGTGCTCAGTGCTCGGGGTGCTGGGTGCTGAGTGCTCAGGGTGCTGGGTGCTCAGTGCTCGGGGTGCTCGGTGCTCAGTGCTCAGGGTGCTGGATGCTCAGTACTCAGGGTGCTGGGTGCTAAGTACTCAGGGTGCTCAGTGCTCAGTACACAGGGTGCTGGGTGCTCAGTGCTCGGGGTGCTGGGTGCTCAGTGCTCAGTACACAGGGTGCTGGGTGCTCAGTGCTCAGCGTGCTGGGTGCTCAGTACTCAGCGTGCTGGGTGCTCAGTACTCAGGGTGCTGGGTGCTCAGTGCTCAGGGTGCTGGTTGCTCAGTGCTCAGGGTGCTGGGTGCTCAGTGATCGGGGTGCTGGGTGCTCAGTACTCAGGGTGCTCAGTGCTCGGTTAGCTCGGTGCTCAGTACTCAGGGTGCTGGGTGCTCAGTACTCAGTGCTCGGGGTCCTGGGTGCTCCGTGCTCGGGGTGCTGGGTGCTCAGTGCTCTGGGTGCTGGGTGCTCAGTACTCAGGGTGCTGGGTGCTCAGTACTCAGGGTGCTGGGTGCTCAGTGCTCAGGGTGCTGTGTGCTCAGTACTCAGGGTGCTGGGTGCTCAGTACTCAGGGTGCTCGGTGCTCAGTACTCAGGGTGCTGGGTGCTCAGTGCTCAGGGTGATCGGTGCTCAGTACTCAGGGTGCTCAGTACTCAGGGTGCTGTGTGCTCAGTGCTCAGGGTGCTGGGTGCTCAGTACTCAGGGTGCTGGGTGCTCAGTGCTCGGGGTGCTGGGTGCTCAGTGCTCAGGGTGATCGGTGCTCAGTACTCAGTGTGCTGGGTGCTCAGTGCTCAGGGTGCTGGGTGCTCAGACATCAGGGTGCTCAGTGCTCATGGTGCTGGGTGCTCATTACTCATGGTGCTGGGTGCTCAGTACTCAGGGGGATGGGTGCTCAGTGCTCAGTGTGCTGGGTGCTCAGTGCTCAGGGCGCTGGGTGCTCAGTGCTCGGGGTCCTGGGTGCTCAGTGCTCGGGGTGCTGGGTTGTCAGTGCTCAGTGCTCAAGGTGCTGGGTGCTCAGTGCTCAGTGCTCAGGGTGCTGGGTGCTCAGTACTCAGGGTGCTGGGTGCTCAGTACTCAGGGTGCTGGTTGCTCAGTTCTCAGGGTGCTGGGTGATCAGTACTCTGGGTGTTGGGTGCTCAGTACTCAGGGTGCTCAGTGCTCAGTACTCGGGGTGCTGGGTGCTCAGTGCTCAGTGTGCTCAGTGCTCAGTGCTCAGGGTGCTGGGTGCTCAGTGCTCGGGGCGCTGGGTGCTCAGTGCTCGGGGTGCTGGGTGCTCAGTACTCAGGGTTCTGTGTGCTCAGTGCTCAGTACTCAGCGTGCTGGGTGCTCAGTGCTCAGAGTGTTGGGTGCTCAGTACTCAGGGTGCTGGGTGCTCAGTGCTCAGCGCTCAGGGTGCTCAGTGCTCATGGTGCTCAGTGCTCAGGGTGCTGGGTGCTCAGGGTGCTGGGTGCTCAGTGCTCAGGGTGCTGGGTGCTCAGTGCTCTGGGTGCTACGTGCTCAGTGCTCAGGGTGCTGGGTGCTCAGTGCTCAGGGTGCTGGGTGCTCAGTGATCGGGGTGATGGGTGCTGAGTGCTCAGGGTGCTGAGTGCTCAGTGCTCGGGGTGTTCGGTGCTCAGTGCTCAGGGTCCTTGGTGCTCAGTACTCAGTGTGCTGGGTGCTTAGTAATCAGGGTGCTCAGTGCTCAGTACACAGGGTGCTGGGTGCTCAGTGCTCGGGGTGCTGGGTGCTCAGTGCTCAGTACTCAGGGTGCTGGGTGCTCAGTGATCAGGGTGCTGAGTGCTCAGTACTCAGCGTGCTGGGTGCTCAGTACTCAGGGTGTTGGGTGTTCAGTGCTCAGGGTGCTGGGTGCTCAGTGCTCAGGGTGCTGGGTGCTCAGTGCTCGGGGAGCTCGGTGCTCAGTACTCAGGGTGCTGGGTCCTCAGTACTCAGTGCTCGGGGTCCTGGGTGCTCCGTGCTCGGGGTGATCTGTTCTCAGTACTCAGGGTGCTGGGTGCTCAGTGCTCGGGGTGCTCGGTGCTCAGTACTCGGGGTGCTCAGTACTCAGGGTACTGGGTGCTCAGTACTCAGGGTGCTGGGTGCTCAGAGCTCGGGGTGCTCGGTGCTCAGTACTCGGGGTGCTGGGTGCTCAGTGCTCAGGGTGCTGGGTGCTCAGTGCTCGGGGTGCTGGGTGCTCAGTGCTGAGGGTGCTGGCTGCTCAGTGCTCAGGGTGCTGGGTGCTCAGTACTCAGGGTGCTAGGTGCTCAGTACTCAGGGTGCTCAGTGCTCAGTACTCAGCGTGCTGGGTGCTCAGTGCTCAGGGTCCTCGGTGCTCAGTACTCAGGGTGTTCAGTGCTCAGTACTCAGCGTGCTTTGTGCTCAGTGCTCAGGGTGCTCGGTGCTCAGTACTCAGGGTGCTGGGTGCTCAGTATTCAGGGTGCTGGGTGCTCAGTACTCAGGGTGCTGGGTGCTTAGTGCTCGGGGTGCTCGGTGATCAGTACTCAGGGTGCTGGGTGCTCAGTGCTCAGGGTGCTGAGTACTCAGTACTCAGGGTGCTGGGTGCTCAGTGCTCAAGGTGCTGGGTGCTCAGTGCTCAGGGTGCTGGGTGCTCAGTGCTCGGGGTGCTGGGTGCTCAGTGCTCAGGGTGCTGGGTGCTCATTACTCAGGGTGCTGGGTGCTCAGTCCTCAGGGTGCTGGGTGCTCAGTACTCAGGGTGTTCGGTGCTTAGTACTCAGGGTGCTCAATGCTCAGTACTCAGGGTGCTGGTTGCTCAGTGCTCGGGGTGCTCGGTGCTCAGTACTCAGGGTGCTGGTTGCTCAGTACTCAGGGTGCTGGGTGCTCCGTACTCAGGGTGCTGGGTGCTCAGTACTCAGGGTGCTGGGTGCTCAGTACTCAGGGTGCTGGGTGCTCAGTGCTCAGGGTGCTGGGTGCTCAGTACTCAGGGTGCTGGGTGCTCAGTACTCAGGGTGCTCGGTGCTCAGTACTCAGGGTGCTGGGTGCTCAGTGCTCAGGGTGCTTTGTACTCAGTACTCAGGGTTCTGGGTGCTCAGTACTCAGGGTGCTGGGTGCTCAGTGCTCAGGGTGCTGGGTGCTCAGTGCTCAGGGTGCTGTGTGCTCAGTACTCAGGGTGCTGGGTGCTCAGTGCTCAGGGTGATCGGTGCTCAGTACTCAGGGTGCTCAGTACTCAGGGTGCTGTGTGCTCAGTGCTCAGGGTGCTGGGTGCTCAGTACTCAGGGTGCTCAGTGCTCAGGGTGCTGGGTGCTCAGGGTGCTGGGTGCTCAGTGCTTGGGGTGCTGGGTGCTCAGTGCTCAGTTCTCAGGGTGCTGGGTGCTCAGTGCTCAGGGTGCTGTGTGCTCAGTGCTCAGTACTCAGCGTGCTGGGTGCTCAGTGCTCAGAGTGTTGGGTGCTCAGTACTCAGGGTGCTGGGTGCTCAGTGCTCAGTGCTCAGGGTGCTCAGTGCTCAGGGTGCTCAGTGCTCAGGGTGCTGGGTGCTCAGGGTGCTGGGTGATCAGTGTTCGGGGTGCTGGGTGCTCAGTGCTCAGTGCTCAGGGTGCTGGGTGCTCAGTGCTCAGTGCTCAGGGTGCTGGGTGTTCAGTACTCAGGGTGCTCGGTGCTCAGTGCTCAGGGTGCTAGGTGCTCAGTACTCAGGGTGCTGGGTGCTCAGTGCTCGGGGTGCTGGGTGCTCAGTGCTCAGGGTGATCAGTGCTCAGTACTCAGGGTGCTGGGTGCTCAGTACTCAGGGTGCTGGGTGCTCATTACTCAGGGTGCTGGGTGCTCAGTGCTCAGGGTGCTGGGTGCTCAGTCCTCAGGGTGCTGGGTGCTCAGTACTCAGGGTGTTCGGTGCTTAGTACTCAGGGTGCTCAATGCTCAGTACTCAGGGTGCTGGTTGCTCAGTGCTCGGGGTGCTCGGTGCTCAGTACTCAGGGTGCTGGGTGCTCAGTACTCAGGGTGCTGGGTGCTCCGTACTCAGGGTGCTGGGTGCTCAGTACTCAGGGTGCTGGGTGCTCAGTACTCAGGGTGCTGGGTGCTCAGTGCTCAGGGTGCTGGGTGCTCAGTACTCAGGGTGCTCGGTGCTCAGTACTCAGGGTGCTGGGTGCTCAGTGCTCAGGGTGCTTTGTACTCAGTACTCAGGGTTCTGGGTGCTCAGTACTCAGGGTGCTGGGTGCTCAGTGCTCAGGGTGCTGGGTGCTCAGTGCTCAGGGTGCTGTGTGCTCAGTACTCAGGGTGCTGGGTGATCAGTGCTCAGGGTGATCGGTGCTCAGTACTCAGGGTGCTCAGTACTCAGGGTGCTGTGTGCTCAGTGCTCAGGGTGCTGGGTGCTCAGTACTCAGGGTGCTCAGTGCTCAGTGTGCTGGGTGCTCAGGGTGCTGGGTGCTCAGTGCTCGGGGTGCTGGGTGCTCAGTGCTCAGTTCTCAGGGTGCTGGGTGCTCAGTGCTCAGGGTGCTGTGTGCTCAGTGCTCAGTACTCAGCGTGCTGGGTGCTCAGTGCTCAGAGTGTTGGGTGCTCAGTACTCAGGGTGCTGGGTGCTCAGTGCTCAGTGCTCAGGGTGCTCAGTGCTCATTGTGCTCAGTGCTCAGGGTGCTGGGTGCTCAGGGTGCTGGGTGATCAGTGTTCGGGGTGCTGGGTGCTCAGTGCTCAGTGCTCAGGGTGCTGGGTGCTCATTGCTCAGTGCTCAGGGTGCTGGGTGTTCAGTACTCAGGGTGCTCGGTGCTCAGTGCTCAGGGTGCTAGGTGCTCAGTACTCAGGGTGCTGGGTGCTCAGTGCTCGGGGTGCTGGGTGCTCAGTGCTCAGGGTGATCAGTGCTCAGTACTCAGGGTGCTGGGTGCTCAGTACTCAGGGTGCTGGGTGCTCAGTGCTCAGGGTGCTGGGTGCTCAGTACTCAGGGTGCTGGGTGCTCAGTACTCAGGGTGCTCCGTGCTCAGTACTCAGGGTGCTGGGTGCTCAGTGCTCAGGGTGCTTTGTACTCAGTACTCAGGGTTCTGGGTGCTCAGTACTCAGGGTGCTGGGTGCTCAGTGCTCAGGGTGCTGGGAGCTCAGTAGTCTGGGTGTTGGGTGCTCAGTACTCAGGGTGCTGGGTGCTCCGTGCTCAGGGTGCTGGGTGCTCAGTGCTCAGGGTTCTGGGTGCTCAGTGCTCAGGGTGCTGGGTGCTAAGTACTCAGGGTGCTGGGTGCTTAGTGCTCGAGGTGCTCGGTGCTCAGTGCTCAGGGTGCTCAGTGCTCAGTGCTCGGGGTGCTGGGTGCTCAGTGCTCGGGGCGCTGGGTGCTCATTGCTCGGGGTGCTGGGTGCTCAGTACTCGGGGTGCTCAGTGCTCAGGGTGCTGGGTGCTCATTGCTCGGTGTGCTCAGTGCTCAGTACTCAGGGTGCTGAGTGCTCAGTACTCAGGGTGCTGGGTGCTCAGTACTCAGGTTGCTGGTTGCTCAGTACTCAGGGTGCTGGGTGCTCAGTGCTCAGGGTGCTGGATGCTCAGTGCTCGGGGTGTTGGGTGCTCAGGGCTGTGGTGCTGGGTGCTCAGTGCTCAGTGCTCAGGGTGCTGGGTGCTCAGTGCTCAGTGCTCAGGGTGCTGGTTGCTCAGTACTCAGGGTGCTGGGTGCTCAGTACTCAGGGTGCTGGGTGCTCAGTGCTCAGGGTGCTCTGTGCTCAGTACTCAGGGTGCTGGGTGCTCAGTGCTTGGGGTGCTGCGTGCTCAGTGCTCAGGGAGCTGGGTGCTCAGTGCTCAGGGTGCTGGGTGCTCAGTACTCAGGGAGCTGGGTGCTCAGTACTCAGGGTGCTCGGTTCTCCGTACTCAGGGTGCTGGGTGCTCATTCTCGGGGTGCTGGGTGCTCAGTGCTCGGGTTGCTGGGTGCTCAGTACTCAGGGTGCTGGGGGCTCAGTACTCAGGGTGCTGGGTGCTCAGTACTCAGGGTGATCTGTTCTCAGTACTCAAGGTGCTGGGTGCTCAGTGCTCGGGGTGCTGGGTGCTCAGTACTCGGGGTGCTCAGTACTCAGGGTACTGGGTGCTCAGTACTCAGGGTGCTGGGTGCTCAGTGCTCGGGGTGCTCGGTGCTCAGTACTCGGGGTGCTGGGTGCTCAGTACTCGGGGTGCTGTGTGCTCAGTGCTCAGGGTGCTGGGTGCTCAGTGCTCGGGGTGCTGGGTGCTCAGTGCTCAGGGTGCTCAGTGCTCAGGGTGCTGGGTGCTCAGTGCTCGGGGTGCTCGGTCCTCAGGGTGCTGGGTGCTCAGTCCTCAGGGTGCTCAGTGCTCAGGGTGCTGGGTGCTCAGTGCTCGGGGTGCTCGGTGCTCAGTACTCAGGGTGCTGGGTGCTCAGTACTCATGGTGCTGGGTGCCCAGTACTCAGGGGGCTGGGTGCTCAGTGCTCAGGGTGCTGGGTGCTCAGTGCTCAGGGCGCTGGGTGCTCAGTGCTCGGGGTGCTGGGTGCTCAGTGCTCGGGGTGCTGGGTGGTCAGTGCTCAGTGCTCAGGGTGCTGGGTGCTCAGTGCTCAGTGCTCAGGGTGCTGGGTGCTCAGTACTCAGGGTGCTGGGTGCTCAGTACTCAGGGTGCTGGGTGCTCAGTGATCAGGGTGCTGGGTGCTCAGTACTCTGGGTGTTGGGTGCTCAGTACTCAGGGTGCTGGGTGCTCAGTGCTCGGGGTGCTCGGTGCTCAGTACTCAAGGTGCTGGGTGCTCAGTGCTCAGGGTGCGGGGTGCTCAGTCCTCGGGGTGCTCCGTGCTCAGTGCTCAGGGGGCTGGGTGCTCAGTACACAGGGAGCTCGGTGCTCAGTACTCAGGGTTCTCAGTGCTCAGGGTGCTGGGTGCTCAGTACTCAGGGTGCTCAGTGCTCAGTACTCGGGGTGCTGGGTGCTCAGTACTCAGGGCGCTCAGTGCTCAGTACTCGGGGTGCTGGGTGCTCAGTGCTCAGTGTGCTCAGTGCTCAGTGCTCGGGGTGCTGGGTGCTCAGTGCTCGGGGCGCTGGGTGCTCAGTGCTCGGGGCGCTGGGTGCTCAGTGCTCAGAGTGTTGGGTGCTCAGTACTCAGGGTGCTGGGTGCTCAGTGCTCAGTGCTCAGGGTGTTCAGTGCTCAGGGTGCTCAGTGCTCAGGGTGCTGGGTGCTCAGGGTGCTGGGTGCTCAGTGCTCGGGGTGCTGGGTGCTCAGTGCTCAGGGTGCTGGGTGCTCAGTGCTGAGTGCTCAGGGTGCTGGGTGTTCAGTACTCAGGGTGCTCGGTGCTCAGTGCTCAGGGTGCTGGGTGCTCAGTACTCAGGGTGCTGGGTGCTCAGTGCTCGGGGTGCTGGGTGCTCAGGGTGATCAGTGCTCAGTACTCAGGGTGCTGGGTTCTCAGTGCTCTGGGTGCTGGGTGCTCAGTCCTCAGGGTGCTCAGTACTCAGGATGCTCTGTGCTCAGTGCTCAGTACTCAGGGTGCTCAGTACTCAGGGTGCTGGGTGCTCAGTACTCGGGGTGCTGGGTGCTCAGTACTCAGGGTGCTGGGTGCTCAGTACTCGGGGTGCTGGGTGCTCAGTACTCAGGGTGCTGGGTGCTCAGTGCTCGGGGTGCTGGGTGCTCACTGCTCAGAGTGATCGGTGCTCAGTGCTCAGGGTGCTGTTTGCTCAGTCCTCCGGGTGCTCAGTGCTCAGGGTGCTGGGTGCTCATTGCTCGGTGTGCTCAGTGCTCAGTACTCAGGGTGCTGAGTGCTCAGTACTCAGGGTGCTGGGTGCTCAGTACTCAGGTTGCTGGTTGCTCAGTACTCAGGGTGCTGGGTGCTCAGTGCTCAGGGTGCTGGGTGCTCAGTGCTCGGGGTGTTGCGTGCTCAGGGCTGTGGTGCTGGGTGCTCAGTGCTCAGTGCTCAGGGTGCTGGGTGCTCAGTGCTCAGTGCTCAGGGTGCTGGTTGCTCAGTACTCAGGGTGCTGGGTGCTCAGTACTCAGGGTGCTGGGTGCTCAGTGCTCAGGGTGCTCTGTGCTCAGTACTCAGGGTGCTGGGTGCTCAGTGCTTGGGGTGCTGCGTGCTCAGTGCTCAGGGAGCTGGGTGCTCAGTGCTCAGGGTGCTGGGTGCTCAGTACTCAGGGTGCTGGGTGCTCAGTGCTCGTTGTGCTCGGTGCTCAGTACTCAAGGTGCTGGGTGCTCAGTGCTCAGGGTGCTGGGTGCTCAGTCCTCGGGGTGCTCCGTGCTCAGTGATCAGGGTGCTGGGTGCTCAGTACTCAGGGTGCTCGGTGCTCAGTACTCAGGGTTTTCAGTGCTCAGTACTCAGGGTGCTGGGTGCTCAGTGCTCAGGGTGCTGGGTGCTCAGTACTCAGGGTGCTCAGTGCTCAGTACTCGGGGTGCTTGGTGCTCAGTACTCAGGGTGCTCAGTGCTCAGTACTCGGGGTGCTGGGTGCTCAGTGCTCAGGGTGCTCAGTGCTCAGTGCTCGGGGTGCTGGGTGCTCAGTGCTCGGGGCGCTGGGTGCTCAGTGCTCGGGGTGCTGGGTGCTCAGTACTCGGGGTGCTGGGTGCTCAGTGCTCAGGGTGCTCAGTGCTCAGTACTCAGTGCTCAGGGTGCTCAGTGCTCAGTGCTCAGGGTGCTGGGTGCTCAGTGCTCGGGGTGTTGGGTGCTCAGGGCTGTGGTGCTGGGTGCTCAGTGCTCAGTGCTCAGGGTGCTGGGTGCTCAGTGCTCAGTGCTCAGGGTGCTGGTTGCTCAGTACTCAGGGTGCTGGGTGCTCAGTACTCAGGGTGCTGGGTGCTCAGTGCTCAGGGTGCTCAGTGCTCAGTGCTCGGGGTGCTGGGTGCTCAGTGCTCGGGGCGCTGGGTGCTCAGTGCTCGGGGTGCTGGGTGCTCAGTACTCGGGGTGCTGGGTGCTCAGTGCTCAGGGTGCTCAGTGCTCAGTACTCAGTGCTCAGGGTGCTCAGTGCTCAGTGCTCAGGGTGCTGGGTGTTCAGTACTCAGGATGCTGGGTGCTCAGTACTCAGGGTGCTGGGTGCTCAGTGCTCAGGGTGCTGGGAGCTCAGTAGTCTGGGTGTTGGGTGCTCAGTACTCAGGGTGCTGGGTGCTCCGTGCTCAGGGTGCTGGGTGCTCAGTGCTCAGGGTTCTGGGGGCTCAGTGCTCAGGGTGCGGGGTGCTAAGTACTCAGGGTGCTGGGTGCTTAGTGCTCGAGGTGCTCGGTGCTCAGTACTCAAGGTGCTGGGTGCTCAGTGCTCAGGGTGCTGGGTGCTCAGTACTCGGGGTTCTCCGTGCTCATGGTGCTGGGTGCTCAGTGCTCAGGGTGCTGGGTGCTCAGTGCTCGGGGTGCTGGGTGCTGAGTGCTCAGGGTGCTGGGTGCTCAGTGCTCGGGGTGCTTGGTGCTCAGTGCTCAGGGTGCTGGGTGCTCAGTACTCAGGGTGCTGGGTGCTTAGTACTCAGGGTGCTCAGTGCTCAGTACACAGGGTGCTGGGTGCTCAGTGCTCGGGGTGCTGGGTGCTCAGTGCTCAGTACTCAGGGTGCTGGGTGCTCAGTGCTCAGGGTGCTGGGTGCTCAGTACTCAGTGTGCTGGGTGCTCAGTACTCAGGGTGCTGGGTGCTCAGTGCTCAGGGTGCTGGGTGCTCAGTGCTCAGGGTGCTGGGTGCTCAGTGATCGGGGTGCTGGGTGCTCAGTACTCAGGGTGCTCAGTGCTCGGTTAGCTCGGTGCTCAGTACTCAGGGTGCTGGGTGCTCAGTACTCAGTGCTCGGGGTCCTGGGTGCTCCGTGCTCGGGGTGCTGGGTGCTCAGTGCTCTGGGTGCTGGGTGCTCAGTACTCAGGGTGCTGGGTGCTCAGTACTCAGGGTGCTGGGTGCTCAGTGCTCAGGGTGCTGTGTGCTCAGTACTCAGGGTGCTGGGTGCTCAGTACTCAGGGTGCTCGGTGCTCAGTACTCAGGGTGCTGGGTCCTCAGTGCTCAGGGTGCTGGGTACTCAGTACTCAGGGTGCTTGGTGCTCAGTACTCAGGCTGCTGGGTGCTCAGTGCTCAGGGTGCTGGGTGCTCAGTGCTCAGGGTGCTGGGTGCTCAGTACTCAGGGTGCTGGGTGCTCAGTGCTCAGGGTGATCGGTGCTCAGTACTCAGGGTGCTCAGTACTCAGGGTGCTGGGTGCTCAGTGCTCAGGGTGCTGGGTGCTCAGTACTCAGGGCGCTGGGTGCTCAGTGCTCGGGGTGCTGGGTGCTCAGTCCTCAGGGTGCTCAGTGCTCAGGGTGCTGGGTGCTCAGTACTCATGGTGCTGGGTGCTCAGTACTCAGGGGGCTGGGTGCTCAGTGCTCAGTGTGCTGGGTGCTCAGTGCTCAGGGCGCTGGGTGCTCCGTGCTCGGGGTGCTGGGTGCTCAGTGCTCGGGGTGCTGGGTGGTCAGTGCTCAGTGCTCAAGGTGCTGGGTGCTCAGTGCTCAGTGCTCAGGGTGCTGGGTGATCAGTACTCAGGGTGCTGGGTGCTCAGTACTCAGGGTGCTCTGTGCTCAGTTCTCAGGGTGCTGGGTGATCAGTACTCTGGGTGTTGGGTGCTCAGTACTCAGGGTGCTCAGTGCTCAGTACTCGGGGTGCTGGGTGCTCAGTGCTCAGTGTGCTCAGTGCTCAGTGCTCAGGCTGCTGGGTGCTCAGTGCTCGGGGCGCTGGGTGCTCAGTGCTCGGGGTGCTGGGTGCTCAGTACGCAGGGTGCTGTGTGCTCAGTGCTCAGTACTCAGCGTGCTGGGTGCTCAGTGCTCAGAGTGTTGGGTGCTCAGTACTCAGGGTGCTGGGTGCTCAGTGCTCAGTGCTGAGGGTGCTCAGTGCTCAGGGTGCTCAGTGCTCAGGGTGCTGGGTGCTCAGGGTGCTGGGTGCTCAGTGCTCGGGGTGCTGGGTGCTCAGTTCTCAGTGCTCAGGGTGCTGGGTGCTCAGTGCTCAGTGCTCAGGGTGCTGGGTGTTCAGTACTCAGGGTGCTCGGTGCTCAGTGCTCAGGGTGCTAGGTGCTCAGTACTCAGGGTGCTGGGTGCTCAGTGCTCGGGGTGCTGGGTGCTCAGTACTCAGTTTGCTGGGTGCTCAGTACTCAGGGTGCTGGGTGCTCAGTGCTCAGGGTGCTGGGTGCTCAGTACTCAGGGTGCTCGGTGCTCAGTACTCAGGGTGCTCGGTGCTCAGTACTCAGGGTGCTGGGTGCTCAGTACTCAGGGTGCTGGGTGCTCAGTACTCAGGGTGCTGGGTGCTCAGTGCTCAGGGTGCTGGGTGCTCAGTGCTCTGGGTGCTGGGTGCTCAGTGCTCAGATTGCTGGGTGCTCAGTGCTCAGGGTGCTGGGTGCTCAGTGATCGGGGTGATGGGTGCTGAGTGCTCAGGGTGCTGAGTGCTCAGTGCTCGGGGTGCTCGGTGCTCAGTGCTCAGGGTCCTGGGTGCTCAGTACTCAGGGTGCTGGGTGCTTAGTAATCAGGGTGCTCAGTGCTCAGTACACAGGGTGCTGGGTGCTCAGTGCTCGGGGTGCTGGGTGCTCAGTGCTCAGTACTCAGGGTGCTGGGTGCTCAGTGCTCAGGGTGCTGAGTGCTCAGTACTCAGCGTGCTGGGTGCTCAGTACTCAGGGTGCTGGGTGTTCAGTGCTCAGGGTGCTGGGTGCTCAGTGCTCAGGGTGCTGGGTGCTCAGTGCTCGGGGAGCTCGGTGCTCAGTACTCAGGGTGCTGGGTGCTCAGTACTCAGTGCTCGGGGTCCTGGGTGCTCCGTGCTCGGGGTGATCTGTTCTCAGTACTCAGGGTGCTGGGTGCTCAGTGCTCGGGGTGCTGGGTGCTCAGTACTCGGGGTGCTCAGTACTCAGGGTACTGGGTGCTCAGTACTCAGGGTGCTGGGTGCTCAGAGCTCGGGGTGCTCGGTGCTCAGTACTCGGGGTGCTGGGTGCTCAGTGCTCAGGGTGCTGGGTGCTCAGTGCTCAGGGTGCTGGGTGCTCAGTGCTGAGGGTGCTGTCTGCTCAGTGCTCAGGGTGCTGGGTGCTCAGTACTCAGGGTGCTAGGTGCTCAGTACTCAGGGTGCTCAGTGCTCAGTACTCAGCGTGCTGGGTGCTCAGTGCTCAGGGTCCTCGGTGCTCAGTACTCAGGGTGTTCAGTGCTCAGTATTCAGCGTGCTTTGTGCTCAGTGCTCAGGGTGCTGGGTGCTCAGTACTCAGGGTGCTGGGTGCTCAGTATTCAGGGTGCTGGGTGCTCAGTACTCAGGGTGCTGGGTGCTCAGTGCTCAGGGTGCTCGGTGATCAGTACTCAGGGTGCTGTGTGCTCATTACTCAGGGTGCTGTGTACTCAGTACTCAGGGTTCAGGGTGCTCAGTACTCAGGGTGCTGGGTGCTCAGTGCTCAGGGTGCTGGGTGCTCAGTGCTCAGGGTGCTGTGTGCTCAGTACTCAGGGTGCTGGGTGCTCAGTGCTCAGGGTGATCGGTGCTCAGTACTCAGGGTGCTCAGTACTCTTGGTGCTGTGTGCTCAGTGCTCAGGGTGCTGGGTGCTCAGTACTCTGGGTGCTCAGTGCTCAGGGTGCTGGGTGCTCAGGGTGCTGGGCGCTCAGTGCTCGGGGTGCTGGGTGCTCAGTGCTCAGTGCTCAGGGTGCTGGGTGCTCAGTGCTCAGGGTGCTGTGTGCTCAGTGCTCAGTACTCAGCGTGCTGGGTGCTCAGTGCTCAGAGTGTTGGGTGCTCAGTACTCAGGGTGCTGGGTGCTCAGTGCTCAGTGCTCAGGGTGCTCAGTGCTCAGGGTGCTCAGTGCTCAGGGTGCTGGGTGCTCAGGGTGCTGGGTGCTCAGTGCTCAGTGCTCAGGGTGCTGGTTGCTCAGTACTCAGGGTGCTGGGTGCTCAGTACTCAGGGTGCTGGGTGCTCAGTGCTCAGGGTGCTCTGTGCTCAGTACTCAGGGTGCTGGGTGCTCAGTGCTTGGGGTGCTGCGTGCTCAGTGCTCAGGGAGCTGGGTGCTCAGTGCTCAGGGTGCTGGGTGCTCAGTACTCAGGGTGCTGGGTGCTCAGTGCTCGTTGTGCTCGGTGCTCAGTACTCAAGGTGCTGGGTGCTCAGTGCTCAGGGTGCTGGGTGCTCAGTCCTCGGTGTGCTCCGTGCTCAGTGATCAGGGTGCTGGGTGCTCAGTACTCAGGGTGCTCGGTGCTCAGTACTCAGGGTTTTCAGTGCTCAGTACTCAGGGTGCTGTGTGCTCAGTGCTCAGGGTGCTGGGTGCTCAGTACTCAGGGTGCTCAGTGCTCAGTACTCGGGGTGCTTGGTGCTCAGTACTCAGGGTGCTCAGTGCTCAGTACTCGGGGTGCTGGGTGCTCAGTGCTCAGGCTGCTGGGTGCTCAGTGCTCGGGGCGCTGGGTGCTCAGTGCTCGGGGTGCTGGGTGCTCAGTACGCAGGGTGCTGTGTGCTCAGTGCTCAGTACTCAGCGTGCTGGGTGCTCAGTGCTCAGAGTGTTGGGTGCTCAGTACTCAGGGTGCTGGGTGCTCAGTGCTCAGTGCTGAGGGTGCTCAGTGCTCAGGGTGCTCAGTGCTCAGGGTGCTGGGTGCTCAGGGTGCTGGGTGCTCAGTGCTCGGGGTGCTGGGTGCTCAGTTCTCAGTGCTCAGGGTGCTGGGTGCTCAGTGCTCAGTGCTCAGGGTGCTGGGTGTTCAGTACTCAGGGTGCTCGGTGCTCAGTGCTCAGGGTGCTAGGTGCTCAGTACTCAGGGTGCTGGGTGCTCAGTGCTCGGGGTGCTGGGTGCTCAGTACTCAGTTTGCTGGGTGCTCAGTACTCAGGGTGCTGGGTGCTCAGTGCTCAGGGTGCTGGGTGCTCAGTACTCAGGGTGCTCGGTGCTCAGTACTCAGGGTGCTCGGTGCTCAGTACTCAGGGTGCTGGGTGCTCAGTACTCAGGGTGCTGGGTGCTCAGTACTCAGGGTGCTGGGTGCTCAGTGCTCAGGGTGCTGGGTGCTCAGTGCTCTGGGTGCTGGGTGCTCAGTGCTCAGATTGCTGGGTGCTCAGTGCTCAGGGTGCTGGGTGCTCAGTGATCGGGGTGATGGGTGCTGAGTGCTCAGGGTGCTGAGTGCTCAGTGCTCGATGTGCTCGGTGCTCAGTGCTCAGGGTCCTGGGTGCTCAGTACTCAGGGTGCTGGGTGCTTAGTAATCAGTGTGCTCAGTGCTCAGTACACAGGGTGCTGGGTGCTCAGTGCTCGGGGTGCTGGGTGCTCAGTGCTCAGTACTCAGGGTGCTGGGTGCTCAGTGCTCAGGGTGCTGAGTGCTCAGTACTCAGCGTGCTGGGTGCTCAGTACTCAGGGTGCTGGGTGTTCAGTGCTCAGGGTGCTGGGTGCTCAGTGCTCAGGGTGCTGGGTGCTCAGTGCTCGGGGAGCTCGGTGCTCAGTACTCAGGGTGCTGGGTGCTCAGTACTCAGTGCTCGGGGTCCTGGGTGCTCCGTGCTCGGGGTGATCTGTTCTCAGTACTCAGGGTGCTGGGTGCTCAGTGCTCGGGGTGCTGGGTGCTCAGTGCTCGGGGTGCTCAGTACTCAGGGTACTGGGTGCTCAGTACTCAGGGTGCTGGGTGCTCAGAGCTCGGGGTGCTCGGTGCTCAGTACTCGGGGTGCTGGGTGCTCAGTGCTCAGGGTGCTGGGTGCTCAGTGCTCAGGGTGCTGGGTGCTCAGTGCTGAGGGTGCTGTCTGCTCAGTGCTCAGGGTGCTGGGTGCTCAGTACTCAGGGTGCTAGGTGCTCAGTACTCAGGGTGCTCAGTGCTCAGTACTCAGCGTGCTGGGTGCTCAGTGCTCAGGGTCCTCGGTGCTCAGTACTCAGGGTGTTCAGTGCTCAGTATTCAGCGTGCTTTGTGCTCAGTGCTCAGGGTGCTGGGTGCTCAGTACTCAGGGTGCTGGGTGCTCAGTATTCAGGGTGCTGGGTGCTCAGTACTCAGGGTGCTGGGTGCTCAGTGCTCAGGGTGCTCGGTGATCAGTACTCAGGGTGCTGTGTGCTCATTACTCAGGGTGCTGTGTACTCAGTACTCAGGGTTCAGGGTGCTCAGTACTCAGGGTGCTGGGTGCTCAGTGCTCAGGGTGCTGGGTGCTCAGTGCTCAGGGTGCTGTGTGCTCAGTACTCAGGGTGCTGGGAGCTCAGTGCTCAGGGTGATCGGTGCTCAGTACTCAGGGTGCTCAGTACTCTTGGTGCTGTGTGCTCAGTGCTCAGGGTGCTGGGTGCTCAGTACTCTGGGTGCTCAGTGCTCAGGGTGCTGGGTGCTCAGGGTGCTGGGCGCTCAGTGCTCGGGGTGCTGGGTGCTCAGTGCTCAGTGCTCAGGGTGCTGGGTGCTCAGTGCTCAGGGTGCTGTGTGCTCAGTGCTCAGTACTCAGCGTGCTGGGTGCTCAGTGCTCAGAGTGTTGGGTGCTCAGTACTCAGGGTGCTGGGTGCTCAGTGCTCAGGGTGCTCAGTGCTCAGGGTGCTCAGTGCTCAGGGTGCTGGGTGCTCAGGGTGCTGGGTGCTCAGTGCTCAGTGCTCAGGGTGCTGGTTGCTCAGTACTCAGGGTGCTGGGTGCTCAGTACTCAGGGTGCTGGGTGCTCAGTGCTCAGGGTGCTCTGTGCTCAGTACTCAGGGTGCTGGGTGCTCAGTGCTTGGGGTGCTGCGTGCTCAGTGCTCAGGGAGCTGGGTGCTCAGTGCTCAGGGTGCTGGGTGCTCAGTACTCAGGGTGCTGGGTGCTCAGTGCTCGTTGTGCTCGGTGCTCAGTACTCAAGGTGCTGGGTGCTCAGTGCTCAGGGTGCTGGGTGCTCAGTCCTCGGTGTGCTCCGTGCTCAGTGATCAGGGTGCTGGGTGCTCAGTACTCAGGGTGCTCGGTGCTCAGTACTCAGGGTTTTCAGTGCTCAGTACTCAGGGTGCTGTGTGCTCAGTGCTCAGGGTGCTGGGTGCTCAGTACTCAGGGTGCTCAGTGCTCAGTACTCGGGGTGCTTGGTGCTCAGTACTCAGGGTGCTCAGTGCTCAGTACTCGGGGTGCTGGGTGCTCAGTGCTCAGGGTGCTCAGTGCTCAGTGCTCGGGGTGCTGGGTGCTCAGTGCTCGGGGCGCTGGGTGCTCAGTGCTCGGGGTGCTGGGTGCTCAGTACTCGGGGTGCTGGGTGCTCAGTGCTAGGGTGCTCAGTGCTCAGTACTCAGTGCTCAGGGTGCTCAGTGCTCAGTGCTCAGGGTGCTGGGTGTTCATTACTCAGGGTGCTGGGTGCTCAGTACTCAGGGTGCTGGGTGCTCAGTGCTCAGGGTGCGGGGAGCTCAGTAGTCTGGGTGTTGGGTGCTCAGTACTCAGGGTGCTGGGTGCTCCGTGCTCAGGGTGCTGGGTGCTCAGTGCTCAGGGTTCTGGGTGCTCAGTGCTCAGGGTGCTGGGTGCTAAGTACTCAGGGTGCTGGGTGCTCATTCTCGGGGTGCTGGGTGCTCAGTGCTCGCTGTGCTGGGTGCTCAGTGCTCAGGGTGCTGGGGGCTCAGTACTCAGGGTGCTGGGTGCTCAGTACTCAGGGTGCTCGGTTCTCCGTACTCAGGGTGCTGGGTGCTCATTCTCGGGGTGCTGGCTGCTCAGTGCTCGGGTTGCTGGGTGCTCAGTACTCAGGGTGCTGGGGGCTCAGGACTCAGGGTGCTGGGTGCTCAGTACTCAGGGTGATCTGTTCTCAGTACTCAAGGTGCTGGGTGCTCAGTGCTCGGGGTGCTGGGTGCTCAGTACTCGGGGTGCTCAGTACTCAGGGTACTGGGTGCTCAGTACTCAGGGTGCTGGGTGCTCAGTGCTCGGGGTGCTCGGTGCTCAGTACTCGGGGTGCTGGGTGCTCAGTACTCGGGGTGCTGTGTGCTCAGTGCTCAGGGTGCTGGGTGCTCAGTGCTCGGGGTGCTGGGTGCTCAGTGCTCAGGGTGCTCAGTGCTCAGGGTGCTGGGTGCTCAGTGCTCGGGGTGCTCGGTCCTCAGGGTGCTGGGTGCTCAGTCCTCAGGGTGCTCAGTGCTCAGGGTGCTGGGTGCTCAGTGCTCGGGGTGCTCGGTGCTCAGTACTCAGGGTGCTGGGTGCTCAGTACTCATGGTGCTGGGTGCCCAGTACTCAGGGGGCTGGGTGCTCAGTGCTCAGGGTGCTGGGTGCTCAGTGCTCAGGGCGCTGGGTGCTCAGTGCTCGGGGTGCTGGGTGCTCAGTGCTCGGGGTGCTGGGTGGTCAGTGCTCAGTGCTCAGGGTGCTGGGTGCTCAGTGCTCAGTGCTCAGGGTGCTGGGTGCTCAGTACTCAGGGTGCTGGGTGCTCAGTACTCAGGGTGCTGGGTGCTCAGTGATCAGGGTGCTGGGTGCTCAGTACTCTGGGTGTTGGGTGCTCAGTACTCAGGGTGCTGGGTGCTCAGTGCTCGGGGTGCTCGGTGCTCAGTACTCAAGGTGCTGGGTGCTCAGTGCTCAGGGTGCGGGGTGCTCAGTCCTCGGGGTGCTCCGTGCTCAGTGCTCAGGGGGCTGGGTGCTCAGTACACAGGGAGCTCGGTGCTCAGTACTCAGGGTTCTCAGTGCTCAGGGTGCTGGGTGCTCAGTACTCAGGGTGCTCAGTGCTCAGTACTCGGGGTGCTGGGTGCTCAGTACTCAGGGCGCTCAGTGCTCAGTACTCGGGGTGCTGGGTGCTCAGTGCTCAGTGTGCTCAGTGCTCAGTGCTCGGGGTGCTGGGTGCTCAGTGCTCGGGGCGCTGGGTGCTCAGTGCTCGGGGTGCTGGGTGCTCAGTACTCAGGGTGCTGTGTGCTCAGTGCTCAGTACTCAGCGTGCTGGGTGCTCAGTGCTCAGAGTGTTGGGTGCTCAGTACTCAGGGTGCTGGGTGCTCAGTGCTCAGGGTGTTCCGTGCTCAGGGTGCTCAGTGCTCAGGGTGCTGGGTGCTCAGGGTGCTGGGTGCTCAGTGCTCGGGGTGCTGGGTGCTCAGTGCTCAGGGTGCTGGGTGCTCAGTGCTGAGTGCTCAGGGTGCTGGGTGTTCAGTACTCAGGGTGCTCGGTGCTCAGTGCTCAGGGTGCTGGGTGCTCAGTACTCAGGGTGCTGGGTGCTCAGTGCTCGGGGTGCTGGGTGCTCAGGGTGATCAGTGCTCAGTACTCAGGGTGCTGGGTTCTCAGTGCTCTGGGTGCTGGGTGCTCAGTCCTCAGGGTGCTCAGTACTCAGGATGCTCTGTGCTCAGTGCTCAGTACTCAGGGTGCTCAGTACTCAGGGTGCTGGGTGCTCAGTGCTCGGGGTGCTGGGTGCTCAGTACTCAGGGTGCTGGGTGCTCAGTACTCGGGGTGCTGGGTGCTCAGTACTCAGGGTGCTGGGTGCTCAGTGCTCGGGGTGCTGGGTGCTCACTGCTCAGAGTGATCGGTGCTCAGTGCTCAGGGTGCTGTTTGCTCAGTCCTCCGGGTGCTCAGTGCTCAGGGTGCTGGGTGCTCATTGCTCGGTGTGCTCAGTGCTCAGTACTCAGGGTGCTGAGTGCTCAGTACTCAGGGTGCTGGGTGCTCAGTACTCAGGTTGCTGGTTGCTCAGTACTCAGGGTGCTGGGTGCTCAGTGCTCAGGGTGCTGGGTGCTCAGTGCTCGGGGTGTTGGGTGCTCAGGGCTGTGGTGCTGGGTGCTCAGTGCTCAGTGCTCAGGGTGCTGGGTGCTCAGTGCTCAGTGCTCAGGGTGCTGGTTGCTCAGTACTCAGGGTGCTGGGTGCTCAGTACTCAGGGTGCTGGGTGCTCAGTGCTCAGGGTGCTCTGTGCTCAGTACTCAGGGTGCTGGGTGCTCAGTGCTTGGGGTGCTGCGTGCTCAGTGCTCAGGGAGCTGGGTGCTCAGTGCTCAGGGTTCTGGGTGCTCAGTGCTCAGGGTGCTGGGTGCTAAGTACTCAGGGTGCTGGGTGCTCATTCTCGGGGTGCTGGGTGCTCAGTGCTCGCTGTGCTGGGTGCTCAGTGCTCAGGGTGCTGGGGGCTCAGTACTCAGGGTGCTGGGTGCTCAGTACTCAGGGTGCTCGGTTCTCCGTACTCAGGGTGCTGGGTGCTCATTCTCGGGGTGCTGGGTGCTCAGTGCTCGGGTTGCTGGGTGCTCAGTACTCAGGGTGCTGGGGGCTCAGTACTCAGGGTGCTGGGTGCTCAGTACTCAGGGTGATCTGTTCTCAGTACTCAAGGTGCTGGGTGCTCAGTGCTCGGGGTGCTGGGTGCTCAGTACTCGGGGTGCTCAGTACTCAGGGTACTGGGTGCTCAGTACTCAGGGTGCTGGGTGCTCAGTGCTCGGGGTGCTCGGTGCTCAGTACTCGGGGTGCTGGGTGCTCAGTACTCGGGGTGCTGTGTGCTCAGTGCTCAGGGTGCTGGGTGCTCAGTGCTCGGGGTGCTGGGTGCTCAGTGCTCAGGGTGCTCAGTGCTCAGGGTGCTTTGTGCTCAGTGCTCGGGGTGCTCGGTCCTCAGGGTGCTGGGTGCTCAGTCCTCAGGGTGCTCAGTGCTCAGGGTGCTGGGTGCTCAGTGCTCGGGGTGCTCGGTGCTCAGTACTCAGGGTGCTGGGTGCTCAGTACTCATGGTGCTGGGTGCCCAGTACTCAGGGGGCTGGGTGCTCAGTGCTCAGGGTGCTGGGTGCTCAGTGCTCAGGGCGCTGGGTGCTCAGTGCTCGGGGTGCTGGGTGCTCAGTGCTCGGGGTGCTGGGTGGTCAGTGCTCAGTGCTCAGGGTGCTGGGTGCTCAGTGCTCAGTGCTCAGGGTGCTGGGTGCTCAGTACTCAGGGTGCTGGGTGCTCAGTACTCAGGGTGCTGGGTGCTCAGTGATCAGGGTGCTGGGTGCTCAGTACTCTGGGTGTTGGGTGCTCAGTACTCAGGGTGCTGGGTGCTCAGTGCTCGGGGTGCTCGGTGCTCAGTACTCAAGGTGCTGGGTGCTCAGTGCTCAGGGTGCGGGGTGCTCAGTCCTCGGGGTGCTCCGTGCTCAGTGCTCAGGGGGCTGGGTGCTCAGTACACAGGGAGCTCGGTGCTCAGTACTCAGGGTTCTCAGTGCTCAGGGTGCTGGGTGCTCAGTACTCAGGGTGCTCAGTGCTCAGTACTCGGGGTGCTGGGTGCTCAGTACTCAGGGCGCTCAGTGCTCAGTACTCGGGGTGCTGGGTGCTCAGTGCTCAGTGTGCTCAGTGCTCAGTGCTCGGGGTCCTGGGTGCTCAGTGCTCGGGGCGCTGGGTGCTCAGTGCTCGGGGTGCTGGGTGCTCAGTACTCAGGGTGCTGTGTGCTCAGTGCTCAGTACTCAGCGTGCTGGGTGCTCAGTGCTCAGAGTGTTGGGTGCTCAGTACTCAGGGTGCTGGGTGCTCAGTGCTCAGTGCTCAGGGTGTTCAGTGCTCAGGCTGCTCAGTGCTCAGGGTGCTGGGTGCTCAGGGTGCTGGGTGCTCAGTGCTCGGGGTGCTGGGTGCTCAGTGCTCAGGGTGCTGGGTGCTCAGTGCTGAGTGCTCAGGGTGCTGGGTGTTCAGTACTCAGGGTGCTCGGTGCTCAGTGCTCAGGGTGCTGGGTGCTCAGTACTCAGGGTGCTGGGTGCTCAGTGCTCGGGGTGCTGGGTGCTCAGGGTGATCAGTGCTCAGTACTCAGGGTGCTGGGTTCTCAGTGCTCTGGGTGCTGGGTGCTCAGTCCTCAGGGTGCTCAGTACTCAGGATGCTCTGTGCTCAGTGCTCAGTACTCAGGGTGCTCAGTACTCAGGGTGCTGGGTGCTCAGTGCTCGGGGTGCTGGGTGCTCAGTACTCAGGGTGCTGGGTGCTCAGTACTCGGGGTGCTGGGTGCTCAGTACTCAGGGTGCTGGGTGCTCAGTGCTCGGGGTGCTGGGTGCTCACTGCTCAGAGTGATCGGTGCTCAGTGCTCAGGGTGCTGTTTGCTCAGTCCTCCGGGTGCTCAGTGCTCAGGGTGCTGGGTGCTCATTGCTCGGTGTGCTCAGTGCTCAGTACTCAGGGTGCTGAGTGCTCAGTACTCAGGGTGCTGGGTGCTCAGTACTCAGGTTGCTGGTTGCTCAGTACTCAGGGTGCTGGGTGCTCAGTGCTCAGGGTGCTGGGTGCTCAGTGCTCTGGGTGTTGGGTGCTCAGGGCTGTGGTGCTGGGTGCTCAGTGCTCAGTGCTCAGGGTGCTGGGTGCTCAGTGCTCAGTGCTCAGGGTGCTGGTTGCTCAGTACTCAGGTTGCTGGGTGCTCAGTACTCAGGGTGCTGGGTGCTCAGTGCTCAGGGTGCTCTGTGCTCAGTACTCAGGGTGCTGGGTGCTCAGTGCTTGGGGTGCTGCGTGCTCAGTGCTCAGGGAGCTGGGTGCTCAGTGCTCAGGGTGCTGGGTGCTCAGTACTCAGGGTGCTGGGTGCTCAGTGCTCGTTGTGCTCGGTGCTCAGTACTCAAGGTGCTGGGTGCTCAGTGCTCAGGGTGCTGGGTGCTCAGTCCTCGGGGTGCTCCGTGCTCAGTGATCAGGGTGCTGGGTGCTCAGTACTCAGGGTGCTCGGTGCTCAGTACTCAGGGTTTTCAGTGCTCAGTACTCAGGGTGCTGGGTGCTCAGTGCTCAGGGTGCTCTGTTCTCAGTGCTCGGGGTGCTGGGTGCTCAGTGCTCGGGGCGCTGGGTGCTCAGTGCTCGGGGTGCTGGGTGCTCAGTACTCGGGGTGCTGGGTGCTCAGTGCTAGGGTGCTCAGTGCTCAGTACTCAGTGCTCAGGGTGCTCAGTGCTCAGTGCTCAGGGTGCTGGGTGTTCATTACTCAGGGTGCTGGGTGCTCAGTACTCAGGGTGCTGGGTGCTCAGTGCTCAGGGTGCGGGGAGCTCAGTAGTCTGGGTGTTGGGTGCTCAGTACTCAGGGTGCTGGGTGCTCCGTGCTCAGGGTGCTGGGTGCTCAGTGCTCAGGGTTCTGGGTGCTCAGTGCTCAGGGTGCTGGGTGCTAAGTACTCAGGGTGCTGGGTGCTCATTCTCGGGGTGCTGGGTGCTCAGTGCTCGCTGTGCTGGGTGCTCAGTGCTCAGGGTGCTGGGGGCTCAGTACTCAGGGTGCTGGGTGCTCAGTACTCAGGGTGCTCGGTTCTCCGTACTCAGGGTGCTGGGTGCTCATTCTCGGGGTGCTGGCTGCTCAGTGCTCGGGTTGCTGGGTGCTCAGTACTCAGGGTGCTGGGGGCTCAGGACTCAGGGTGCTGGGTGCTCAGTACTCAGGGTGATCTGTTCTCAGTACTCAAGGTGCTGGGTGCTCAGTGCTCGGGGTGCTGGGTGCTCAGTACTCGGGGTGCTCAGTACTCAGGGTACTGGGTGCTCAGTACTCAGGGTGCTGGGTGCTCAGTGCTCGGGGTGCTCGGTGCTCAGTACTCGGGGTGCTGGGTGCTCAGTACTCGGGGTGCTGTGTGCTCAGTGCTCAGGGTGCTGGGTGCTCAGTGCTCGGGGTGCTGGGTGCTCAGTGCTCAGGGTGCTCAGTGCTCAGGGTGCTGGGTGCTCAGTGCTCGGGGTGCTCGGTCCTCAGGGTGCTGGGTGCTCAGTCCTCAGGGTGCTCAGTGCTCAGGGTGCTGGGTGCTCAGTGCTCGGGGTGCTCGGTGCTCAGTACTCAGGGTGCTGGGTGCTCAGTACTCATGGTGCTGGGTGCCCAGTACTCAGGGGGCTGGGTGCTCAGTGCTCAGGGTGCTGGGTGCTCAGTGCTCAGGGCGCTGGGTGCTCAGTGCTCGGGGTGCTGGGTGCTCAGTGCTCGGGGTGCTGGGTGGTCAGTGCTCAGTGCTCAGGGTGCTGGGTGCTCAGTGCTCAGTGCTCAGGGTGCTGGGTGCTCAGTACTCAGGGTGCTGGGTGCTCAGTACTCAGGGTGCTGGGTGCTCAGTGATCAGGGTGCTGGGTGCTCAGTACTCTGGGTGTTGGGTGCTCAGTACTCAGGGTGCTGGGTGCTCAGTGCTCGGGGTGCTCGGTGCTCAGTACTCAAGGTGCTGGGTGCTCAGTGCTCAGGGTGCGGGGTGCTCAGTCCTCGGGGTGCTCCGTGCTCAGTGCTCAGGGGGCTGGGTGCTCAGTACACAGGGAGCTCGGTGCTCAGTACTCAGGGTTCTCAGTGCTCAGGGTGCTGGGTGCTCAGTACTCAGGGTGCTCAGTGCTCAGTACTCGGGGTGCTGGGTGCTCAGTACTCAGGGCGCTCAGTGCTCAGTACTCGGGGTGCTGGGTGCTCAGTGCTCAGTGTGCTCAGTGCTCAGTGCTCGGGGTGCTGGGTGCTCAGTGCTCGGGGCGCTGGGTGCTCAGTGCTCGGGGTGCTGGGTGCTCAGTACTCAGGGTGCTGTGTGCTCAGTGCTCAGTACTCAGCGTGCTGGGTGCTCAGTGCTCAGAGTGTTGGGTGCTCAGTACTCAGGGTGCTGGGTGCTCAGTGCTCAGGGTGTTCCGTGCTCAGGGTGCTCAGTGCTCAGGGTGCTGGGTGCTCAGGGTGCTGGGTGCTCAGTGCTCGGGGTGCTGGGTGCTCAGTGCTCAGGGTGCTGGGTGCTCAGTGCTGAGTGCTCAGGGTGCTGGGTGTTCAGTACTCAGGGTGCTCGGTGCTCAGTGCTCAGGGTGCTGGGTGCTCAGTACTCAGGGTGCTGGGTGCTCAGTGCTCGGGGTGCTGGGTGCTCAGGGTGATCAGTGCTCAGTACTCAGGGTGCTGGGTTCTCAGTGCTCTGGGTGCTGGGTGCTCAGTCCTCAGGGTGCTCAGTACTCAGGATGCTCTGTGCTCAGTGCTCAGTACTCAGGGTGCTCAGTACTCAGGGTGCTGGGTGCTCAGTGCTCGGGGTGCTGGGTGCTCAGTACTCAGGGTGCTGGGTGCTCAGTACTCGGGGTGCTGGGTGCTCAGTACTCAGGGTGCTGGGTGCTCAGTGCTCGGGGTGCTGGGTGCTCACTGCTCAGAGTGATCGGTGCTCAGTGCTCAGGGTGCTGTTTGCTCAGTCCTCCGGGTGCTCAGTGCTCAGGGTGCTGGGTGCTCATTGCTCGGTGTGCTCAGTGCTCAGTACTCAGGGTGCTGAGTGCTCAGTACTCAGGGTGCTGGGTGCTCAGTACTCAGGTTGCTGGTTGCTCAGTACTCAGGGTGCTGGGTGCTCAGTGCTCAGGGTGCTGGGTGCTCAGTGCTCGGGGTGTTGGGTGCTCAGGGCTGTGGTGCTGGGTGCTCAGTGCTCAGTGCTCAGGGTGCTGGGTGCTCAGTGCTCAGTGCTCAGGGTGCTGGTTGCTCAGTACTCAGGGTGCTGGGTGCTCAGTACTCAGGGTGCTGGGTGCTCAGTGCTCAGGGTGCTCTGTGCTCAGTACTCAGGGTGCTGGGTGCTCAGTGCTTGGGGTGCTGCGTGCTCAGTGCTCAGGGAGCTGGGTGCTCAGTGCTCAGGGTTCTGGGTGCTCAGTGCTCAGGGTGCTGGGTGCTAAGTACTCAGGGTGCTGGGTGCTCATTCTCGGGGTGCTGGGTGCTCAGTGCTCGCTGTGCTGGGTGCTCAGTGCTCAGGGTGCTGGGGGCTCAGTACTCAGGGTGCTGGGTGCTCAGTACTCAGGGTGCTCGGTTCTCCGTACTCAGGGTGCTGGGTGCTCATTCTCGGGGTGCTGGGTGCTCAGTGCTCGGGTTGCTGGGTGCTCAGTACTCAGGGTGCTGGGGGCTCAGTACTCAGGGTGCTGGGTGCTCAGTACTCAGGGTGATCTGTTCTCAGTACTCAAGGTGCTGGGTGCTCAGTGCTCGGGGTGCTGGGTGCTCAGTACTCGGGGTGCTCAGTACTCAGGGTACTGGGTGCTCAGTACTCAGGGTGCTGGGTGCTCAGTGCTCGGGGTGCTCGGTGCTCAGTACTCGGGGTGCTGGGTGCTCAGTACTCGGGGTGCTGTGTGCTCAGTGCTCAGGGTGCTGGGTGCTCAGTGCTCGGGGTGCTGGGTGCTCAGTGCTCAGGGTGCTCAGTGCTCAGGGTGCTTTGTGCTCAGTGCTCGGGGTGCTCGGTCCTCAGGGTGCTGGGTGCTCAGTCCTCAGGGTGCTCAGTGCTCAGGGTGCTGGGTGCTCAGTGCTCGGGGTGCTCGGTGCTCAGTACTCAGGGTGCTGGGTGCTCAGTACTCATGGTGCTGGGTGCCCAGTACTCAGGGGGCTGGGTGCTCAGTGCTCAGGGTGCTGGGTGCTCAGTGCTCAGGGCGCTGGGTGCTCAGTGCTCGGGGTGCTGGGTGCTCAGTGCTCGGGGTGCTGGGTGGTCAGTGCTCAGTGCTCAGGGTGCTGGGTGCTCAGTGCTCAGTGCTCAGGGTGCTGGGTGCTCAGTACTCAGGGTGCTGGGTGCTCAGTACTCAGGGTGCTGGGTGCTCAGTGATCAGGGTGCTGGGTGCTCAGTACTCTGGGTGTTGGGTGCTCAGTACTCAGGGTGCTGGGTGCTCAGTGCTCGGGGTGCTCGGTGCTCAGTACTCAAGGTGCTGGGTGCTCAGTGCTCAGGGTGCGGGGTGCTCAGTCCTCGGGGTGCTCCGTGCTCAGTGCTCAGGGGGCTGGGTGCTCAGTACACAGGGAGCTCGGTGCTCAGTACTCAGGGTTCTCAGTGCTCAGGGTGCTGGGTGCTCAGTACTCAGGGTGCTCAGTGCTCAGTACTCGGGGTGCTGGGTGCTCAGTACTCAGGGCGCTCAGTGCTCAGTACTCGGGGTGCTGGGTGCTCAGTGCTCAGTGTGCTCAGTGCTCAGTGCTCGGGGTCCTGGGTGCTCAGTGCTCGGGGCGCTGGGTGCTCAGTGCTCGGGGTGCTGGGTGCTCAGTACTCAGGGTGCTGTGTGCTCAGTGCTCAGTACTCAGCGTGCTGGGTGCTCAGTGCTCAGAGTGTTGGGTGCTCAGTACTCAGGGTGCTGGGTGCTCAGTGCTCAGTGCTCAGGGTGTTCAGTGCTCAGGCTGCTCAGTGCTCAGGGTGCTGGGTGCTCAGGGTGCTGGGTGCTCAGTGCTCGGGGTGCTGGGTGCTCAGTGCTCAGGGTGCTGGGTGCTCAGTGCTGAGTGCTCAGGGTGCTGGGTGTTCAGTACTCAGGGTGCTCGGTGCTCAGTGCTCAGGGTGCTGGGTGCTCAGTACTCAGGGTGCTGGGTGCTCAGTGCTCGGGGTGCTGGGTGCTCAGGGTGATCAGTGCTCAGTACTCAGGGTGCTGGGTTCTCAGTGCTCTGGGTGCTGGGTGCTCAGTCCTCAGGGTGCTCAGTACTCAGGATGCTCTGTGCTCAGTGCTCAGTACTCAGGGTGCTCAGTACTCAGGGTGCTGGGTGCTCAGTGCTCGGGGTGCTGGGTGCTCAGTACTCAGGGTGCTGGGTGCTCAGTACTCGGGGTGCTGGGTGCTCAGTACTCAGGGTGCTGGGTGCTCAGTGCTCGGGGTGCTGGGTGCTCACTGCTCAGAGTGATCGGTGCTCAGTGCTCAGGGTGCTGTTTGCTCAGTCCTCCGGGTGCTCAGTGCTCAGGGTGCTGGGTGCTCATTGCTCGGTGTGCTCAGTGCTCAGTACTCAGGGTGCTGAGTGCTCAGTACTCAGGGTGCTGGGTGCTCAGTACTCAGGTTGCTGGTTGCTCAGTACTCAGGGTGCTGGGTGCTCAGTGCTCAGGGTGCTGGGTGCTCAGTGCTCTGGGTGTTGGGTGCTCAGGGCTGTGGTGCTGGGTGCTCAGTGCTCAGTGCTCAGGGTGCTGGGTGCTCAGTGCTCAGTGCTCAGGGTGCTGGTTGCTCAGTACTCAGGTTGCTGGGTGCTCAGTACTCAGGGTGCTGGGTGCTCAGTGCTCAGGGTGCTCTGTGCTCAGTACTCAGGGTGCTGGGTGCTCAGTGCTTGGGGTGCTGCGTGCTCAGTGCTCAGGGAGCTGGGTGCTCAGTGCTCAGGGTGCTGGGTGCTCAGTACTCAGGGTGCTGGGTGCTCAGTGCTCGTTGTGCTCGGTGCTCAGTACTCAAGGTGCTGGGTGCTCAGTGCTCAGGGTGCTGGGTGCTCAGTCCTCGGGGTGCTCCGTGCTCAGTGATCAGGGTGCTGGGTGCTCAGTACTCAGGGTGCTCGGTGCTCAGTACTCAGGGTTTTCAGTGCTCAGTACTCAGGGTGCTGGGTGCTCAGTGCTCAGGGTGCTGGGTGCTCAGTACTCAGGGTGCTCAGTGCTCAGTACTCGGGGTGCTTGGTGCTCAGTACTCAGGGTGCTCAGTGCTCAGTACTCGGGGTGCTGGGTGCTCAGTGCTCAGGGTGCTCAGTGCTCAGTGCTCGGGGTGCTGGGTGCTCAGTGCTCGGGGCGCTGGGTGCTCAGTTCTCGGGGTGCTGGGTGCTCAGTACTCGGGGTGCTGGGTGCTCAGTGCTCAGGGTGCTCAGTGCTCAGTACTCAGTGCTCAGGGTGCTCAGTGCTCAGTGCTCAGGGTGCTGGGTGCTCAGTGCTCGGGGTGTTGGGTGCTCAGGGCTGTGGTGCTGGGTGCTCAGTGCTCAGTGCTCAGGGTGCTGGGTGCTCAGTGCTCAGTGCTCAGGGTGCTGGTTGCTCAGTACTCAGGGTGCTGGGTGCTCAGTACTCAGGGTGCTGGGTGCTCAGTGCTCAGGGTGCTCTGTGCTCAGTACTCAGGGTGCTGGGTGCTCAGTGCTTGGGGTGCTGCGTGCTCAGTGCTCAGGGAGCTGGGTGCTCAGTGCTCAGGGTGCTGGGTGCTCAGTACTCAGGGTGCTGGGTGCTCAGTGCTCATTGTGCTCCGTGCTCAGTACTCAAGGTGCTGGGTGCTCAGTGCTCAGGGTGCTGGGTGCTCAGTCCTCGGGGTGCTCCGTGCTCAGTGATCAGGGTGCTGGGTGCTCAGTACTCAGGGTGCTCGGTGCTCAGTACTCAGGGTTTTCAGTGCTCAGTACTCAGGGTGCTGGGTGCTCAGTGCTCAGGGTGCTGGGTGCTCAGTACTCAGGGTGCTCAGTGCTCAGTACTCGGGGTGCTTGGTGCTCAGTACTCAGGGTGCTCAGTGCTCAGTACTCGGGGTGCTGGGTGCTCAGTGCTCAGGGTGCTCAGTGCTCAGTGCTCGGGGTGCTGGGTGCTCAGTGCTCGGGGCGCTGGGTGCTCAGTGCTCGGGGTGCTGGGTGCTCAGTACTCGGGGTGCTGGGTGCTCAGTGCTCAGGGTGCTCAGTGCTCAGTACTCAGTGCTCAGGGTGCTCAGTGCTCAGTGCTCAGGGTGCTGGGTGTTCAGTACTCAGGGTGCTGGGTGCTCAGTACTCAGGGTGCTGGGTGCTCAGTGCTCAGGGTGCTGGGAGCTCAGTAGTCTGGGTGTTGGGTGCTCAGTACACAGGGTGCTGGGTGCTCCGTGCTCAGGGTGCTGGGTGCTCAGTGCTCAGGGTTCTGGGGGCTCAGTGCTCAGGGTGCGGGGTGCTAAGTACTCAGGGTGCTGGGTGCTTAGTGCTCGAGGTGCTCGGTGCTCAGTACTCAAGGTGCTGGGTGCTCAGTGCTCAGGGTGCTGGGTGCTCAGTACTCGGGGTTCTCCGTGCTCATGGTGCTGGGTGCTCAGTGCTCAGGGTGCTGGGTGCTCAGTGCTCGGGGTGCTGGGTGCTGAGTGCTCAGGGTGCTGGGTGCTCAGTGCTCGGGGTGCTCGGTGCTCAGTGCTCAGGGTGCTGGGTGCTCAGTACTCAGGGTGCTGGGTGCTTAGTACTCAGGGTGCTCAGTGCTCAGTACACAGGGTGCTGGGTGCTCAGTGCTCGGGGTGCTGGGTGCTCAGTGCTCAGTGCTCAGGGTGCTGGGTGCTCAGTACTCAGGGTGCTCGGTTCTCCGTACTCAGGGTGCTGGGTGCTCATTCTCGGGGTGCTGGGTGCTCAGTGCTCGGGTTGCTGGGTGCTCAGTACTCAGGGTGCTGGGGGCTCAGTACTCAGGGTGCTGGGTGCTCAGTACTCAGGGTGATCTGTTCTCAGTACTCAAGGTGCTGGGTGCTCAGTGCTCGGGGTGCTGGGTGCTCAGTACTCGGGGTGCTCAGTACTCAGGGTACTGGGTGCTCAGTACTCAGGGTGCTGGGTGCTCAGTGCTCGGGGTGCTCGGTGCTCAGTACTCGGGGTGCTGGGTGCTCAGTACTCGGGGTGCTGTGTGCTCAGTGCTCAGGGTGCTGGGTGCTCAGTGCTCGGGGTGCTGGGTGCTCAGTGCTCAGGGTGCTCAGTGCTCAGGGTGCTTTGTGCTCAGTGCTCGGGGTGCTCGGTCCTCAGGGTGCTGGGTGCTCAGTCCTCAGGGTGCTCAGTGCTCAGGGTGCTGGGTGCTCAGTGCTCGGGGTGCTCGGTGCTCAGTACTCAGGGTGCTGGGTGCTCAGTACTCATGGTGCTGGGTGCCCAGTACTCAGGGGGCTGGGTGCTCAGTGCTCAGGGTGCTGGGTGCTCAGTGCTCAGGGCGCTGGGTGCTCAGTGCTCGGGGTGCTGGGTGCTCAGTGCTCGGGGTGCTGGGTGGTCAGTGCTCAGTGCTCAGGGTGCTGGGTGCTCAGTGCTCAGTGCTCAGGGTGCTGGGTGCTCAGTACTCAGGGTGCTGGGTGCTCAGTACTCAGGGTGCTGGGTGCTCAGTGATCAGGGTGCTGGGTGCTCAGTACTCTGGGTGTTGGGTGCTCAGTACTCAGGGTGCTGGGTGCTCAGTGCTCGGGGTGCTCGGTGCTCAGTACTCAAGGTGCTGGGTGCTCAGTGCTCAGGGTGCGGGGTGCTCAGTCCTCGGGGTGCTCCGTGCTCAGTGCTCAGGGGGCTGGGTGCTCAGTACACAGGGAGCTCGGTGCTCAGTACTCAGGGTTCTCAGTGCTCAGGGTGCTGGGTGCTCAGTACTCAGGGTGCTCAGTGCTCAGTACTCGGGGTGCTGGGTGCTCAGTACTCAGGGCGCTCAGTGCTCAGTACTCGGGGTGCTGGGTGCTCAGTGCTCAGTGTGCTCAGTGCTCAGTGCTCGGGGTCCTGGGTGCTCAGTGCTCGGGGCGCTGGGTGCTCAGTGCTCGGGGTGCTGGGTGCTCAGTACTCAGGGTGCTGTGTGCTCAGTGCTCAGTACTCAGCGTGCTGGGTGCTCAGTGCTCAGAGTGTTGGGTGCTCAGTACTCAGGGTGCTGGGTGCTCAGTGCTCAGTGCTCAGGGTGTTCAGTGCTCAGGCTGCTCAGTGCTCAGGGTGCTGGGTGCTCAGGGTGCTGGGTGCTCAGTGCTCGGGGTGCTGGGTGCTCAGTGCTCAGGGTGCTGGGTGCTCAGTGCTGAGTGCTCAGGGTGCTGGGTGTTCAGTACTCAGGGTGCTCGGTGCTCAGTGCTCAGGGTGCTGGGTGCTCAGTACTCAGGGTGCTGGGTGCTCAGTGCTCGGGGTGCTGGGTGCTCAGGGTGATCAGTGCTCAGTACTCAGGGTGCTGGGTTCTCAGTGCTCTGGGTGCTGGGTGCTCAGTCCTCAGGGTGCTCAGTACTCAGGATGCTCTGTGCTCAGTGCTCAGTACTCAGGGTGCTCAGTACTCAGGGTGCTGGGTGCTCAGTGCTCGGGGTGCTGGGTGCTCAGTACTCAGGGTGCTGGGTGCTCAGTACTCGGGGTGCTGGGTGCTCAGTACTCAGGGTGCTGGGTGCTCAGTGCTCGGGGTGCTGGGTGCTCACTGCTCAGAGTGATCGGTGCTCAGTGCTCAGGGTGCTGTTTGCTCAGTCCTCCGGGTGCTCAGTGCTCAGGGTGCTGGGTGCTCATTGCTCGGTGTGCTCAGTGCTCAGTACTCAGGGTGCTGAGTGCTCAGTACTCAGGGTGCTGGGTGCTCAGTACTCAGGTTGCTGGTTGCTCAGTACTCAGGGTGCTGGGTGCTCAGTGCTCAGGGTGCTGGGTGCTCAGTGCTCTGGGTGTTTGGGTGCTCAGGGCTGTGGTGCTGGGTGCTCAGTGCTCAGTGCTCAGGGTGCTGGGTGCTCAGTGCTCAGTGCTCAGGGTGCTGGTTGCTCAGTACTCAGGTTGCTGGGTGCTCAGTACTCAGGGTGCTGGGTGCTCAGTGCTCAGGGTGCTCTGTGCTCAGTACTCAGGGTGCTGGGTGCTCAGTGCTTGGGGTGCTGCGTGCTCAGTGCTCAGGGAGCTGGGTGCTCAGTGCTCAGGGTGCTGGGTGCTCAGTACTCAGGGTGCTGGGTGCTCAGTGCTCGTTGTGCTCGGTGCTCAGTACTCAAGGTGCTGGGTGCTCAGTGCTCAGGGTGCTGGGTGCTCAGTCCTCGGGGTGCTCCGTGCTCAGTGATCAGGGTGCTGGGTGCTCAGTACTCAGGGTGCTCGGTGCTCAGTACTCAGGGTTTTCAGTGCTCAGTACTCAGGGTGCTGGGTGCTCAGTGCTCAGGGTGCTGGGTGCTCAGTACTCAGGGTGCTCAGTGCTCAGTACTCGGGGTGCTTGGTGCTCAGTACTCAGGGTGCTCAGTGCTCAGTACTCGGGGTGCTGGGTGCTCAGTGCTCAGGGGTGCTCAGTGCTCAGTGCTCGGGGTGCTGGGTGCTCAGGTGCTCGGGGCGCTGGGGTGCTCAGTTCTCGGGGTGCTGGGTGCTCAGTACTCGGGGTGCTGGGTGCTCAGTGCTCAGGGTGCTCAGTGCTCAGTACTCAGTGCTCAGGGTGCTCAGTGCTCAGTGCTCAGGAGTGCTGGGTGCTCAGTGCTCGGGGTGTTGGGTGCTCAGGGCTGTGGTGCTGGGTGCTCAGTGCTCAGTGCTCAGGGTGCTGGGTGCTCAGTGCTCAGTGCTCAGGGTGCTGGTTGCTCAGTACTCAGGGTGCTGGGTGCTCAGTACTCAGGGTGCTGGGTGCTCAGTGCTCAGGGTGCTCTGTGCTCAGTACTCAGGGTGCTGGGTGCTCAGTGCTTGGGGTGCTGCGTGCTCAGTGCTCAGGGAGCTGGGTGCTCAGTGCTCAGGGTGCTGGGGTGCTCAGTACTCAGGGTGCTGGGTGCTCAGTGCTCATTGTGCTCCGTGCTCAGTACTCAAGGTGCTGGGTGCTCAGTGCTCAGGGTGCTGGGTGCTCAGTCCTCGGGGTGCTCCGTGCTCAGTGATCAGGGTGCTGGGTGCTCAGTACTCAGGGTGCTCGGTGCTCAGTACTCAGGGTTTTCAGTGCTCAGTACTCAGGGTGCTGGGTGCTCAGTGCTCAGGGTGCTGGGTGCTCAGTACTCAGGGTGCTCAGTGCTCAGTACTCGGGGTGCTTGGGTGCTCAGTACTCAGGGTGCTCAGTGCTCAGTACTCGGGGTGCTGGGTGCTCAGTGCTCAGGGTGCTCAGTGCTCAGTGCTCGGGGGTGCTGGGTGCTCAGTGCTCGGGGCGCTGGGTGCCTCAGTGCTCGGGGTGCTGGGTGCTCAG